>NW_018020667.1:440255-504893 GCF_002006095.1 Pseudomyrmex gracilis | reverse complement strand
TATATATATATATATATATATATATATTTAACACGCGCGTATATAAAATTACTTTTGATCGTAATTGTGTCTTGTAATGATCAAGAGGGGCCTTTTATGTATATCATTAATATTTAAATGATTATATTCGAAAGAAAACTCCATACATACGTATATATTATGAGATTATAATAAAATTTATTCCAAGTTGCATACACACACAAAAATCGGACAAAACAATCGGAATATGCGATAGAACTCCCTATTTTCAATTTTTTCTTGTGACTTTTTGAATTAACGAAGAGTTTACGTCATACCCGTCGTCTTTCGTAGATGTATCGATAGTGGATAAAGGTGTAAGTACGTTTAAGACCAAAAAAAAAAAGCAAGAATTGATATACCAAAGAATGTTGCAAATTAATAAAGTTTATTCACCGGATCTTGCTAATTTATGAAGTGCATACATGTATACGCTTCCATGTGTGTTTCCAACACACGACGAAATATCAAAGTAAAAAATTTGAAATGCCTATTCGTACAATTCGTCGGCATGAAAAAAAATGCCTTATTGATAACGTGTGAAAAAGTTTCTTTTCAATCTTTCTTTTTCCAAACGGTGTCGTACAAGTCAGTGCGACGTTGATTGAACGTCGGAATTTGCGCTCTAACGTCATCCACAACTTTCAAATCTGTAATAAACATATTGTTTTGACTTATGCCGCCCGGATTTTATATTCAAAAAAATTACAAAAATCAAAGAAAGTTTTTGATAATATTAAAGAGATTTGGTTTTTTAAAATATTCACAACTTAAAAAAAAAAAATTATATCACTCTCCAATATAATCGCTACTATTGATTTGGTTATACTCTACAGCCTCGCGCGCCAGAATTAATTACCTATATCCCGAACCATCATATCCTCCTCGGCATCCAATTCGCCAAGTATTTCTGCCCAAGGGTTGGTTAATTGAGTATGCCCCCAAGCAACGTATCCAGGCGGCGAACCACGTGCCGGTGATACACATGCAACATATAATTGATTGTCGTTTGCTCTGGAACGCTGCAGCAACGACCAATGCAGCGGTCCGGTGGTCATGTTGAATGCCGCCGGGTATATCAACATTTGGCAACCTGATATTGTGTAGATTGATAAGAATTAAAAAAAAAAAAAAAAAAAAAAAAAAACAACGATGCCGATAACAAAATGCACTTGTCATCGTTTATTCACAATTATGTCAAATTGAACTTTAATATTTTTCTTTTTAAAATAAATAGTCTATTCACCTCTGTTTCTATATATCCGTGCCAATTCCTCGAATCTGATGTCGTAACAAATGCCGATGCCAATTTTGCAACCTTTCGCTTCGAAAATAGTAAGAGAATTGCCGGGCGATAGCGAATCGCTCTCGCGAAAAGTGATTTTCCCTTTAATATCGATGTCGAATAAATGCAACTACAAACACAACACTCAAGATTACGCCAATTCATCAAGGTGTTACCGCTCGTTTAAAACAAAAATTAGTAAGAATTATGTGGACTTCTTTGGCACGTTTCTTAATTTATATGAAATACATAGAGAAAATAATTTTAAAGTAATTTTAAAAGAGGAAATAATTTGTATGGAACACACTCAACATTTTAAGTACAAAGTAAATATTTTCGAGAACATTTCTTCCCGCAATATATTATTTTTTTTGACACATGTTCGGCGTTAATTTCTTACTTTTCTATGCTTGGCCACGAGCTTTCCGTCAGGTGCCCACACGGTGCAAGTGTTGTACAATTTACCGTTTTCTCTCTCCGGTATCGTACCGCCAATCACGTAGATATTGTTATTCCTCGCCGCTTCGGATAACATCGCACACGAATCACCGTCGGGAATGCTCTCGGCGTACTTGGCAAAGTGAGCTGTTTATTTCAGAAATGTAAGTATTTGCATACACGCGTACAATTATTGTAAGTGCGTATATTTCCTAATAATATGTATTTCCTATAATATATATTTCTTGAAAACGCGCTAATATTATAATTGTACACCGTATCTCTTCAAAAATATTACATATAACAATAATACATATGATACAATAATTGTATTATAAATAATTGTATTGTAAATTGATTACATTACAGCAGTAATAAATACATTTTATATAATCAACAATAATTGTATCAGAACGAAAAAGATAAACGATGCGTGTGATATTAAGATCTTGATATATATTTAAAAAAAATTGTTTAAAATAATTACATGGTCCGTATGGCGAATTGAAACATTCTGGTAGCGTCACGATATCGGCACGTTCCTGTTTCGCGCGCTCAATGAAAGAACGAGCTCGCGAGATATTCGACGCCTTGTCGTCGCCGACGGCTAGCTGAATCAGCGCCAAGCGCAATGCTGAAAATATACGATCGCCGTAGTTAGATCGATTTGAGCTGTACGCACGTGGCCTTGCAAATTGTGTTGTCAACTACTGCAATTTTCCCGCATTAATTTTTTACAATACCCATTTTTTCTTCACATGACTGATTCGATCGATAAGCTTGGAATGTAATTGAAAAATTTCAATATACAATGTGTCAAATCAACATAAAACGCAATTATATTATTTTCTCTGTTCGCGCATAAGGGCAGATTATGATTCAGCGAGTGTCAGCAAGTGAATAACAATTGAAATTAAATTATTTAAAAGTGATATGTAATTATGTATCACATGTGAATTATTCAAGACTGATTTATCTCGTGATTATTATCAGTGCAACTGATTAATGTTGCTGTGTGTGTGCAGCTCGTATGATTCAATTTAAGTTTAAACCGTCAAAGTTCGAACACAGTGAAATGACTCGAAGAAGGCATTTTTGCAATAACGTCGTTTCAGTAACAAGTACAAATGTCACGATTATATATTTTATATATGCGGTCCGATAAACTTTTTCCCAAATCCGAGTTTCACATGTCACAGAAATGATCACGCCACGTACTCGACATTGTTCTTGTTCCGTATTGCACGATATGACTCGCACGCAACATTACAGGTTAAGTATCCCACTCGCGAGGTTATAACTTGATGACGTAGAAAAATCACGAGTTATGGAAAAATAAAATTTATCCTTCCTCGTACGATGTTTAATTTTATCTGAGGATAAAAATTTAGACTGTGTATATGAAAAAATTTAAAACTCTTACAAAGAATATCACATTAAATTAAACAATTGTATGTGAGTCAATATATTACAATATACGCGGGCAATATATTACATAATATTTTACATAGGTCATTTATGTTCTCTATCTTACTAATTCCTTAGACATTCCATTGGAGCTGGAGTATATCTGTTTTCTGTGTCTCTTGTTAGATCGCTTTTTTTGGTTTTATATTTCTCGTATTTAATAGCGTCTCCAATCAAAGTTTATCGAACATGAAACACTAACACTACAGTAAATTTATACAAGTTAAAAAAATATTATGTAGGGATTTTTAACAAGTATTAGACAGTCAAGAAAAAACATTCATTTTCGAAAACTATCTAACAGATTTGTTCTAACAAACTAATTGACCTAGATCTTAATCTTATCGATGTAGGATATGTGAATCTAACATCTTATTGATTAGGATGTGAATCTATCCGGTTAGGATATAATTCTAACTGACTAACTGATCTTTCTGCAACTTTTTGTATTTTTGGGAGAACAAAACCTGTATATGAAAAAATAAGTTTATTAAAAAAGATGTTACATTAAATTAAAAAGTATATGTATGAGTCAATATATTATACATAAAACACATATCTCTATCATTCAGCAATCATTCACGTTTGATTTTTTCCATTCCACTCGATCATTTACGTTCATCGTTTGCTGGATGATCGAGATTTAGAACTTTTATATTTCGTGGATTTTCTTCTGTTGTAGGATTCTGAATATTTGGATAATCTATCCTCCCGTTTCTCGCGTTCCCTATCTTTCTCTTTGTGTTTCTTGGACTTTTTTGTCTTCTTTTCACTGTCGGTATCGCTGGAGTATCTTCGATTTCTGTGTCTCTTCTCATTATCGCTGTCGTAATCACTAACAGATGAATCCTTTCGATGTTCTTTTGATGTTTTTCTCGACTTTTTCGATTCGTGTTTTTCATCTTTTGAAGACTTTTTTTTCTTTTCGTGCGCCGCTACATCGCCGTCGTTACTAGATTCTGATGATACAGATTTTTGTTTAGTGTCTTCTTTATTTTTATATTCCTCATATTTAGTAGCATCTGCAATCAAATTAATAGAATACAAACTATTAAAACAACAGTAATTTTGTACAAGTTAAAAAAAATTTATGTAGGAACTTTTAAAAAGTATCAAGTAGTCAAGACAGATCATTTATTTCCAAAAAATATTTTACATACTTATATTGTTTAATAAAATTATAGATTTTGAGGCAATCTTAAAATTTATATTTACAAAAAATAGTAACACATAATATTATTAACACATACATTTAAAAGTCCCCAAGAGACGATTTGTTTTATCTACTTACTGAGAACTTTAGAATTTTTCAAATACTCCGCTTTCGTTACTAGTTGAACTAAATCTTCATTTACAGAAATGATGTTATTGTTCAAAGCCATTTTTACCATTACTCTTCCTGTATCTTGATCAAAACCTTCTACTTGACCATACGCATTTGCCCATCGCCCAGCAATTATTTTCACATAACTGGCTCTTTCCAGACGTAATTCTTTTTCTTCTTGTTCAGTTTTCTCGTTTGTTTTGTGAAAAGCTAATTTACTGATACCAAGTATTTTTGGTCGTAATACAGGGTCAAGTGGTACCACAACTCTGTAAAGATAATAAAATAACAAATGTGAGAAAGAAAAAAAATGTTCAAAATGTGTGCTAATGAACACATATATTAAACATATAACGTTAATCTTATTAAAACAAAGCTCTTACTTCTCATTTTTACCAAGGCCTTTCCCAGGTGTCCAACCCATTCCTCGCAACATAGCGAGGCCAAATGCATCTACTGGAATCTTTTCGTAATCTTCTAGTGTGCTCTATATGAAAAAAGAGGATTATATATAATCAAGTACATGAAAATATATTATAAAATATGTAAAGTCAATAATTCATACAATAACGCTCAATACACAATGTTAGTATTATTAATTACTAATACACTTACTTCCTCCACACCTCTTAAAGTATCCTCTACCAAAGGTAGAGTTAAATCACTTTTTTCCTTCTTTAACTCCAGATCTTTCATAATTTCTTGCGCTGCCTGTTCTTCTAATGTAAGAGTTTTTTCTTCATTTTCATCAGGAAGTTCTTTCTTTATTTTTATACTAGAACTATCTTTATTAACTGATGTTACATGTTCATTAGATGCTTCTGATGGTTCTTTCTTAATGATTATGTTCTGCTTGTCGGCATTTTTATCAGATGGTTTTGTTTCAAAAATATCAGCATTTGTTTGATTAATGACTCTGTTGTGCCATGTATTGGTTCCTAATAGTGGAATAACAAGAGGTTCCTCTTTCTTCTCTTCTTCTCTAAATAAAGATATTTTTCTTATTGTTACTAAGCACATCAAATTATACACAACACTTGTCTGAGAAACAAGTGAGATTAAAACTGTGCACAATTTAACTTTTTTGCAATATAATAAACTTCTAATAAACTTACCCGATAACTTTAATCGCTTTTGCATCCAGACACTTAATATAATCTATCTTTTTTTCTTCTTGAGGAACTTGCTTTAATGTTGATTTCTTGATGGATTTTGTAAAAGCAAATGATATTTTTTTGCTTTCAGCCATTTTTCTGCAATATTAAAGAACAGAGTTTAATTGAGATTAAGAGAAAAACATTTAGAACAAAATCCTCTCTATTAAATACCTTCCTTTTCTGTTTATATCTATTTTATGGTTTGGTGTTATGTATATATCGGCTAAAGTGCTTTCAATATCCTTACGCCATTTTACTCATCTATCTTATGTAAATACTTGCCTTATGTGTATAGAAATCAAATATCCACTGCTGATTTTTTTTGGGGTTGGTCCGGTGTTAAAGACGGCTAGAGTGCAATCTTTTTAACAACACTGATTGTTTGACTCTAACTTTGTAATTTTAATGGCTACTCGGCTACTGGCTGATGAACTGCGGTGTTGTCCAAAACTCGCGTTTTTGCGCATGCGCACTGCACAGCCAATCAGTTTCCTATTAAGATCTATCTGTGTACATAAGTCGCAGGAGCGGGTCGTGCGGAATTGACTAATCACGTTAGTCGAATGGCCGATTTGACAATCGTGATTAGTCAATTCCGTGAAACCAGCAACTCGCGTCTTATGCAAATAGGTCCTAATTTTTTGATGATCAAGTTAAAATTTCTCGTAATGACTGCTAGATCATTTCTGAGTCGGTTATTAAGAAAAAGTTTCAGATCTCGGATCCCAACAAGACCTTTATAAAATTCCTTATTGGAGTTAAATCAGCAGTAATACATCTGAGTACGCATGAGCAAAAACGTGACTTTTGACAACACCGAGATGACAGTTGCAACTGAAAATGAAATAAAATTTATGAAATTCACGTGATCTACGTAGAGCGAATTATTATCACGAAAGTAAAATAAAGAATTGCACAATCGCACAGTTGTTTTACTCTCTATGAAACTCACACTCGGTTTGTAAATAACAAATACTATGTAAGGGAATGTAAGAAAAATATAAAAAAATAAATGATAAAAATTCAAGTTTAGAGGGCAGTGACACACATTTATCTTATATATATTTTCTATAAATAATATGGAAATTACAGACATTTACATAATAATATATATTTGCTTAAATTTCTTGTGCTTATCTAACACACAAACATCAGTCTCTTTTTATATCTCACAAATGCACGAATAGTTCTTCAAGATTCTTCTCCGACCGTATGTTGCATTGTCCACATATCTGTGTTTGCATTACATTATTATAATACCGCATACACATCGATATATAGTAGGACACGTGAATAAGACGTTACGTACTACGTCAGAGTTGATCACTAATCTAAGAAATAACAAAAGATCTCGACCGATCTCCATTGACTACCTCGTCTCGACGAGACAATAAATAAATTATTGGCTGTTTGCTTCCAAATCCATATCTGACCAAACGGCTTCGGTCTCGCTTTCCTCCGGTGCCTCATCGTTGTCCGTATCCGGTAAACCGTCGGCATCGCCGACATCATAAGTCGTGTCGGCTTGTTCCTCACCTACGGTCATATAGTAGGTCGAATCTAATTTACTCGAGGAATTGTCCAGTCTATGCATCCCCTCTAGAGCTCTACGATTGTTCGGATCTAAGCTAAAAATGAGATAAAGTAAGTTTCATCCACCTTCCAATTATGCAGATCGACGATTGCGAGAAAAAAGAAAGAGAAGATTAAAGAAATAGGTTTTATAAAGAATTACTTTAAAGCTATGGCGTAATGATCTAGAGCCTTTTCCTCATTGTGCACTCTCGCCCAGAGGTCGCCCAAGGTCTGATGGAGCTTGCAGGTAGAATTGATCTCCACCTGCTTTTCGAGCAATTCGATGGCTGCTTCCAGATTCATCTCTTGTTCGTATATCTCCGCGAGCAAGTACACCGCCGGTAAGTAAATCTCATCTTGTGCCAATGCTTTTTCAAGAAGATTCTTAGCCTTACCAACTGATACGGGATCCTTCATCAAAACGGAAGCGTACAACTGCAAACGTAAAGGCTTGCGTTATTATCTGCGGGGACACGATTTCGGGATTTAATCTCACCGTTAAGACTCTTGCAGTATGGCCGAGCTGTTTGCAAGAACTGCTGGCGATATTCAAAGCTTCTCGCAACCTGTGCATTCCGACGAGACAGTCCACCAGACCTTTATGGGATTCATATCTGTAGGGCTTCAATTCTACCGCATGTCTGAAGAAAAACAACGCTTCCTGATACTTCTTCTCCTCTATGAGAAGATTACCGCGCAATATGGTAGCTTCTATATCATTGGGATTTAGATTAAATGCTTCAGCAGCGAGAATATTCGCTCTGTTGATCTTTCGAGCGGCATACAAGGAATAAGCCATAGCGACGCAGATCTCGCTGGTACATTCATTGTTTGCTGTTATCGCCGGTATCAAGCGTTCCAGTTCTTTGATGTGATGCGTTTTATACAGCACTGCAGCTAATATGTCTACCCTATGTGAAAAAAGAAAAGAAATAATACAATATTTCTACAAGATACTGACAGTGACACTAACAATGTGCTTACCCTTTTGTTACATCTGGCTCAATAACTCTGGCCCGCCTCAAGCACATCAAGGCATTTTTATCATCGCCAGCATAATAGTAACATTCACCCATAATAGTCAATAGATTAAAATTGTCCCTAAGCAGAACAACATTATCTAATGATCTTAATGCGGATACTGCATGAGTGTATTCTCGATTGTGAATATGAGTGTGAGCCTTGATCCATGTATTAAGCCATTCCAGGTTCATTGAACCCGAGAGAGAGTGGACAATTAAAGAGTTCACTTCCACACCTTTTACTCCTAAAGAAAGAAGGCCTTCCGCTGCCTCTAGAGCCAGTGGACACTCTCTCAGAACCTCCTTGTAGGTTGAGATGGCTGATCGTTCCATTCCATGCTCGTGAAATACTTTAGCCAGTGCCATGTTCACTTTGGCGGTGCGCTGCTTGGCAGGAATACTCTGCAACACTTGCAACGCCTCTTGGGGATTCTTTGATTTCAGCAGACATAAGTGAATCTGATACTTGATGTTGACATCTGACGGCAGATCTTTCTGTCCGTCTAACATGGGTTTTCCCGTGCCCTTGGACTTGATCAGACACTTGCGGAATTGCAAGGCCTTTTTGTACAGAGTCTCCGCTCTGCGATACTTGTCCAGATAAAAATGAGCGTCCGCATAATAGATGTACACATGAAACTTGTTATACGGGGACAGCAGATCGGCGTTGTGCTCACTGAGAGAGAGCACTAAATTGGTGAGCGAGATCACGTTAGAATAGAGAGCTTGATCGTAAAGCAACTTGATTTGCTCGAACAAATTCGACATGATGAATTTTTGTTTTTCACAGACTATTATTTACTCAAATGGTGTTGACAGATAATCGTTGTGTGTACTACAACGAACAAGAGATTGTTTTCACAAACCTCTTGGAACGAAAGAAAACTGTCTAAAATTACAAAAAAAAGACGAACAATCTTAAAGTTATTATTTCTATTCAAACATCATCGCACTAATCAAATCATTACCGCACACGTAAATTGTAACCTACGTACAGCTGTTTAGTGTACGATGTTTGAAAGATAAGCCGATAGAGGACGCTGCGATATATTTAAGTGTAAATAGAGTCCCTTGAACATAGAGTCTGGCCACTCATCGTATTTGTTGTTATTGGTTCAGCTCGCAAGACTCTCAAAATGGCGAAACCAATTACAGCACTGAAATTGTACAGATTAAATACAAACGCGCGTACACAACACACATCCTCACAAGGGCCTGAGCATAATAGAGAAAATATTAGGAATAAGAATTAAAAACAGAGGTTAAATGTAATATACAATAAGAAAGAATAAAATATAACATATAAACGTATATAACTGTGTAGGCTGTATATCATGCTGCCATGACATACTTCCTGTATGTCATATCGGAGAGAAGTCTGAGAACGACCAGGCACATAAGAGGATGTGTAATCGCTTTTCCGCCCCGTAAACTAGCGCATGTCCACGGATGGTACACATTGGAACTACGCAGCCAGTCCACGAGCGACATGTCCACAGCGTGCGGTTCTATTCTGTGCTATGTGCACGAGTTTAAGATTCGCGATTCGCGATTCGCAGAAACTCTTATGGCCGTGGCCGCTCTCAGGCTTCTCTCTGGTGTTACAATATATGTTATGCAGTTAAATAATATAAAAAAGTCAATGCAGTTGAATAACATACAAAACTTAGTTACTGAAATACATTTCGATGTACTTAACCAGTTTCTCGACGTTATCTAATTCGACCAGACTAGTGGTCTCGCGGCCTGAGTACAGGGGCTGCGAACCCCGGAGTTCTCGAGTTCGAATCCACCTAAAGGATTTTTTCCCGGGCTGGTCCTTTCTCAATCGATTGATTGGCGAACAGAATCGAGAATCCAGAAATTAATTCAAGTTTAATCTCGAATAAAATACTGGTTTTAATAAAATACTGGTGTCAAAGATATTGACATGGTAGAAGTTAATAATGCATTTACTTCAATAAAAGAATGGGGAAGTTTAATTGCCCATCCCAACTGCTATCTGATAACTATTGCTATTGTTAGTTCTGGTTAGTAGATGGGATAGGTAATTAAATTTCCTCATTCTTTTATTGAAGGAAATGCATTATTAACTTCTACCATGTCGATATTCGCTTGCTTTAACTTTGTTTTAAATGTTTTTGATATTTATTAATATAAACTCTTTTAAACTGGTGTTATTTCTATCGCTATCGCAATTCCTTCCATTGTGCAAGAGGCTTTAAGCCTCTTGCACAATGGAAGGAATAGCGATAGCGATAGAAATAACACAGTTTTTAACACAGAATTCCAACTCGTCGGAAATTTTATCGCTATTGCTTATTCCGATTTTCTGATCTGCATTGATACATGTGTATTTTTGTATGTTAGATTCCGCTGTTCCTACCTTTATTTTTAAATATAAACTCTTTAAAACTTTTGTTATTTCTATCGCTATCGCTATTCCGCCCATTGTGCAAGAGGCTTTAAGCAGGCAACACTGTATAACAGTGTCCACTAGTGTGAGAAAGAGCATATCAGTGTGTCTCACTCATACTAGTGAATACTGTGTTACACAGCGTCGCCTGTGTACGTAGTTGGAAACCTAACCCGCTGTTTAGCGCAAAATAGACCAACAGAGGACGCTACAATATAGCTCGAGCGCGAAATATGATAAAAAAGATATATTTCGATTCTTCATATCTAGTAGTTTTTTATCACACGTGAGGTTACACCTTCGTTGTTTAGACATTATTGACGCAACTTTTATGTGAAATTGAGTAGAATATTATCGAAAAGAAAAATTGTTTACAGAGTTTTGTAAAAAAAATATATATTTTTTTAATTGTTTTTTATATTTCATATATGTAATACATTAGTACAATTTGATTGCTTAATGTTGCAGTCACAGTAATTGTGCGTATACATTATGTGTTTGTTTGTAGCAATTCAATAGAATCTACTAGTGGAAAGAGAATTGCGGATCGAATTTTCTTGCAAATATTATTTTCTATTTTTAAATAAAAGATCTTTTACAACGAAATAAAGTACAAGATAAGAATATATACATACATTTCAATAGAGTAAACTGATAAAAAATGGAAGAAGGTGAGTATTAAGTTCGTTTTCACACACGCAGTTTTTGTATATGTAATTTTATAAATAAAAAATTGATAGCTCACACAAATACTCAAACCGGTGGCAAGTTTATCGATACATTTATCGCGCAATGGATGAAAAGAACAGAAAACAATATTTCGCTCCACCAGACAGAAGAGGTAGACCAAACTTTTGATCGCAAACTGGTATTGCGACTTTTTATTGCAATACACAAAACAAAGTTTACATTGTTTTGGAAATAGGTGCAGGAAAGTTCTTCGCAGAATGTATTGCGGGACGAGAATCGCGTAATTCAAGATTTGAGGCGAAAGCTAAGCGAGAGTCAACAGATGAAGACTTCCTTGTCGGCTTCTTTAGAAGTGGAAATGCGCCACAGAGAAGAAATTCAGACGAGGTAATCTTTAGTTCTGTTACGCATTTTGTTTTCTTAAGGATTTGATATAATCGGCGAGTGTTCGATCACGACACAGACTCACCGCTACCTGGGAAACCATTGATACCATCACAGAATATTATAATTATATTAGCGAAAGCCTCGCTACTTTTCAACAGCACCGCGCTAATTTGTCCGGTTTGTACGATAACGTGATTCTGAAGCAGCAAGAAGCCATCAAGAAACTTCAATCGGGTAAGATCCAATCACCAAAGATATGCTGTCTCGGGAGACAAATATGTTTTTCTTAATTAATTTTATACGTTTTTCTTAATCTTAAATACTGTATAATTATGCGATCTGTGTACAACTCTGTGTTTAATTTTATATAATCGCACGTACAGATCGCGATAATCATATCGCACAACTGAAACACAACGCTCGTCACGAGGAAAGGTAATTTTTGAATATTGTCAATAATTTCTTATATATATATAAATAAAAATGTCGTCAAAATCATTTTTCGTATCAGACTGCAGGAAGCGATAACGGAGCAGAACAAGTTGCGGAAACAATTGGAGAATTACGAACGCGAACGCGCATCGCAACAGAAGGAATTGGCGAACACGCACGCCGAAAAGCTGGCGCACATCAGAGTTTGTTGTCTCAAACATTTTTTTCTCGAAGATTTCTCATATAAATATTTATATCACAGATTTATAATGTTTTTGTTTCACTTTAATGGCTTTTCTAATTTTAGGAACTCGAACAGTTGTCAGTGAAACATGCGAATCTACAATCGCGTCTACAGTCGGTCGAAAAAGAAAAATGCGACATCAAGGATTTGGTCACGCAACTGGAAAACAAATTGTTAATGCAAGAAGAGACGTAAGTTGTCGTGTCGCACGCGATAAATTTTGCGGCAATAATAGCAATAAAACTGCGTTTTAGGATGCAAAAGCTTGTAACGGAAAAAGATAAATTGCAGAAACAAATAACGAACATTGAACACGAGTCGAATGTGCAGAGAGAGAAATTAGTGATCGCGCACACTGAAGAAAAGAAAATGCTTCTTAAGGTAAATCTCTTAAAATTTATTTCTTTTTTTTATTGTACAGTTTGTTTTAATTGTCTGGATTTTACTTAATAATATTTTCATAAAATATTTATCAATTTACACACCTGTTCCAGGAACAACACCAATTGCTATCGGAATTAGAGAATTTAAAACCACGATTAAACATGCTAGAGCAAGAAAAAAAAGATGTTACAGAAATAATCATGCAGAAAGATGCGCTTCTTTCAAACCTTGAAAATGAAATTTCTACTTACAAGTGAGTATTTTACATTATTGCGACTTATGAGTAACTTAAAAGTAAAAATATCTTCCAAATTGTTATCACATGTTATTGTTGCATAAAATAAATAAGTCTTAATTGTATTTTGATAGAAATCAAATAAAGGACGCGGAGCAAAATTCACACATGGAGAAAAATAAATTAGTGAGTCTACACGCTGAAGAAAAGAAAATATTGCTTGAAGTACGTCAAAAAAATAAATGTTTTAGAATTTTTTTCCTTCCTTGTTTTAAATCATTTTTTTGTGATGCATTTTTGTTTATTATACTTATTTCAGGATAAACAACAATTGTTATCAGAAGTGGAAAATTTAAGATCACGATTAAACATATTTGAGCAAGACAAACAAAATATTACAGAAATAGTCGCGCAGAAAAATGCGCTGCTTTCAGACCTTGAGAATGAAATTTCTATTTACAAGTGGGTGTTTGAATTAGTACGACTTATGTTATATTGAAAAATAAAACTATCTCTTCCAAATTGTTATTACATATTATCGTTGTAAAGTAAATAAGTTTTAATTTGTTTTTTATTTTGATAGAAATCAAATAAAGAGCGTAGAGCAAAATTCACATATGGAGAAAAATAAATTAGCGGCTCTACACGCTGAAGAAAACAAAAGGCTTCTTGAAGTATGTTAGAGAAAAATGTTTTTACTTTATTTTCTTTTTTTTTAAATAATTTGTAATACATTCTTGCTTATTTCAGGATCAACAACGATTATTATCAGAATTAGAGAATTTAAAATTGCGATTAAACATGTTAGAGCGAGACAAAAACGATATTACAGAAATAATTGCACAGAAAGATCTGCTTCTTACAAGTCTTGAGAATGAAATGTCTAGTTACAAGTGAGTATTTAAGTTAATAAATTGTTGAATTAAAAAGTAAAAGATATTTCTTAAATAAAGTGTGTAGTACAAATATCTTTTAAAAATTGTAATTACATCATATCATCTTAAAAAAAAAATTGAAATAAAAAACCAAGCTTTTAATGTTATTTTGATAGAAATCAAATGAAAAGTGCAGAGCAAAACTCGCATATGGAGAAAAATAAATTAATGAATGTACACGCTGAAGAAAAGAAAATGCTAGTTGAAGTATGTTAAAGAAAGTTTTACAACTTTTTCTTCCGTTTTCCTCTGTTTTTCTTTGAATAAATCTGCAATATATATTTTAACTTATATAATGCTTGTGTTTTCTTAGGAACAAAAGCGACTGTTATCAGAAGTGGAGAATTTACAATCACTATTAAACACGTTGGAGCAAGACAAAAACGATATTGCGAAAACAATCGCGCAGAAAGACGCGCTTATTTCACACCTTGAGAATAAAGTTTCTACATATGAGTGAGTATTTTAATAAATGTTATATAATACGGTCAAAAGTGACCATTTTCATTAGATTGTTAATGTGTGAAGAAAATACATTCTTTTTTTTAATATGCAAGAAATCAAAACGAAGCGATAGTGAAGAAACAAAATACGCTGGAAGAAACACTATCTACAAAAACGGAAACGGTATGTAAGACTGTTTTTTTTTTTTCCTAATTTTTGACATATAAAAAAATGCATTCAATGCTGCAAAAGAATGCAAATGCAAAAGAATGCTATGCATTTTTTTTTAAATGCTATATTTTAATTTTTTCAGATTCAGAATTTACTGACAATATCAAGTGGGGCTAAACAAAGAGAAACCAAGCTCATTAATGACGTGAATAGAATGGAGAAAAAATTAAATAGCGAGATAGAGTATTCTAAGAATCTCAAAGATAAGCTTTCGAAAGCGCACACAGATTTGCAGTTAGCGCAGGTGAAAAACGTTGAGATGGAAAAGAATCTGGAAAAGATGAAGACCGCCACCGAACTTCAGCAACGTGAAAATATCGAACTTCAAGAACAACTGAAGAATCTTCAGAAAGAAAAGGAAGAAATTCTGGAGCGGCAAGCCAGAAGTGAGGTGAGAAAGATAATTCAAAAATTCATCACATCGATGTACGCGCATTTTAATTTATCTCTCTAAACTTGTTGCATTTTTCGTCAGAACGTTCTTATTAAATCCACAACCGATCAAGAGCGGTCGAGGGAACAAAAAAGCGTGAAACGCAAATACGATAACTTATTTGATTCCTACATTACAGAAATAAACGAGGATGGTCAGAGCAATGTAAGTAAACAATTGGTGTGTGTGTGTGTGTGTGTGAGCAATTAAGTAATCATTGATTATCAACTATTTCGTAGAAGATTAAAACTAATCGTATACAGGATCTCTAGCTGCTCATGAAAGAATTATTCCGATTCTTCGAATCGTGTGTTTCAGGTTTCTACATCTGCGGAATTCAATGATGACGATAATAATGAACCGTCATCGCCCGCGGATAGTCGATCATCGCAGGTACTGAATACGCACACAAACCGCACATTGTACTCGACAGAGAGGGAAAGTCAGAAAGAGGTACGGCGCGCACACCAACAAACGCGCATGTTTGTTAAAGTTAACACGACTTGTATGAAATCTAAACGGAAGAAAAAAAAACCCTACACTTAAAACAACATACATATACACAATATATATATATATATATACATAAATATGAAAGAGGATAATAGCGTAATGACGTTTCTTGCGGTATTAGCGGAGTACTGAAAATAAGTGAAAGTGAGAAGGTGGGATGTACGAGTGTTTTAATGTATAATCTTACATTCGTCCTTTCTTCTTTCTTCCATTCACTTGTCGTTACTCGAGATATCGAACCGAGATAACTAAGTATAGAAACGTTTCATTGACGTTTTTATGTTTTCTACTTTGCGCAGCAAGAGGCGGAAGTTACATCAGTGGGAAAGAAATTCTTCCACTCGCGTTCCGCTCAACGACGTACCTACTCCAGGCGACAACGTTAGGGAGATCTACAAAGAAATTCCTGAATAGAAGATCTGAGGATATTGCTGCTTCGGACCAAGTACATTTGAGCGATGAAGATTTGTTTTTTTTTCTCATTTTTTTTTCATCTCTTTGTTATATTATCTCCCGTTATATCAATTTTGTTTTTTTTCTCGTGCAAAATCAAGAGTTGCGGAGAGAAAATAATAATAATACTTAAATAATACTTAAATAATAATTATATAATAATCATAAAATATAAAATATAATAATATAATTATAAAATTAATAATTAATAATTATTTATATATATAATAATTGTAAAATTTTTACTACAACATTCATCGAGATATTTGTGAATCGCCAATATGAGTCAGGATCATTCACATATTCTGTGTGAAATAATGATATAGATGTATTGAGTAAGCCAACCGTATTTAGGGTAACATCGGTGAATAAAGTAACGAGACTCATCATCGCGCTCTCGAAAAAACGCCTACGCACCTTCGACACGGGGGAGAGATTATGTACGTGGAGTGGAAGCGCGCAGAACTTAAAATTAAACGTGATTCACCGGTCCAACATCCAGCCAATAAATGATCCCCTTTAAAATCGACATGCGAGACCCAAATTACGCAACGCGATAATGGAACGGCGCAAATCTCATAATTACCGCATAGCTACCGAGGATTATGTTGCTTATTCTATTTTTTTGTTGTAAATATGTATTGCGATACTTGTTTTTTTGTTTTTCACTTTTCACTCTTCTGCGTTCTTCTAACGTTCGTTTTTTTTTCTGCGCTTTTGTGTTGCTATTGCGGTTTTCCCATTCTTGATCTACGAAGTTTTGTAACTCAAATGTTTTTTATATTTACGTTTAAGTCAAAAGAAACTCTCATTCTCAGTACATATATTACCATCTACGGTCTTAACTCCTTCGCTCCCTCTTCGCATTGTCCACAATTTTCTCTGTATCTCGCACTTATGCACGAAGTCGGTATCTGGCGCGCGAGCGAGATGCGGATCGCGCAATAATAACCCAAGCCCCTTCATATGACAGAGAACTATTTAAAAGTAGCGCGCGTTCTACTTTCGAACACGCTCCCGTTCCTTTTCTTTCTTTTGAATCAGGACTTCAGACACACACGTTGCCTGTGGTGTTCCGAACACCGATATATCACGCGCTGAAATACGCGTTGAAACGAGACTGCAACTGCAAGTCTTATTGGGATCCTTTTTGTTCCCACAATATATTCATCAGGACGATTCTTGATCCGATATTTTTGACTTTTGATAAGAACTTAAAGCACTTTTTATATTTATATTTTACTTCGCACACATTATAATATTGTACGTATCTCAAACAGCACAGTCGTCACTAAAGGACGACTTAAGATCGTCTCATTGTCTTTTAGACATCTTTAACAAGTCTTTCTGTGCTGTCTGAGATTGTCTAGATAGATAAAAGATCCTTTATTGGCTCGTAATATAGGAGACCGCCAACGCGATGAGATTCGCGAAATCTTCTTGCGAATCTTATTGCGGCATATTTATCATTTATAATCATTACCGAGCTGTGTCCAATTTCCACGCAGCAGCTGCGTCTCTCTGCGATTTCGGAAAACCTATTTCTCGTTTAACTGAATAAGCCGCTAATATTAGAATTCCGAAACGCGTGGAATCACGCTAGTGTTATACAAGGTGTTCCGTGGTAATATGGTGAGAAAAATGTGTCGCGCGCGTGTGCGCTGTTAAGCGAGCGAATAAAGAAACGAATGGAAAAACTGACAAAACGCACGAGTGTCGCGGGACGGGCGAAAAACTCGCGGCGATTTTCGCGTAGTAAAAAAGTTTTTAAACAAAACAATTTTCTCTCTCGTTTTCTCGCTAAGAAAATCCCGGGACACCTTGTATACACCCTCGTACGTTGTTGGACGAATATCTCCCCCGACTTGGCCACACGGTGGTTGCGTGGTCCTCGCGAATGTATAAAAAGCCGCGGGCCAGAAGCCGCGGCACTTCAGTCTTTTCAAAAATAAGGATGGCTCTAGAACGTCAAGTGCGCGCTAAGGTACATACATACATATATACATATATATATATATTTCGGTCGTGGAGTGTAACCATTCCTATCCGTTTACGGTCACGCGCGTTGCATATGAGTGATCCACTTGCTGGAATTACCGCGTTTTCCTCATTTTCAAAAGAACACGAATTCTCAAGAAGACTGACGCGCTTGAACTTGAACAAAAAAAAAAAAAAACAAATTGTGTAAATAAATAGATAATGATAGATGTAGTCAGCTTCAAATTTTTTTAAAATTAAATAACGTTAAGACAATGGCTGTTTGAAGCAAAACACTGCTGATGATGTGTATGTAATGTGTAACTTTATTTGAGAAAACTAATATATAACATTTTCGGCCTTCGAATTAGGCCTTTTTCAATATAAGTGCGTGGACATAGTTAACAAGTTCTTGAATCAAGTTTTAACACAATTTCACATGATTACGCTCAGCGAGTTACAAAGTAACAGTTACTTTGTAACTCGCAATCGTTATATATCGCAATCGTTAAAACGTTATATATTAGTTTTCTCAAATAAAGTTACACATTACATATACACATCATCAGCAGTGTTTTGCTTCAAACAGCCATTGTCAATGTCTTAACGTTATTTAATTTTAAATTGTGTAAACTTTGAAGTGTTTCGAAATATATCGTACGCGCACAAATTTGATTTTGATCAAAGATTCTTCGATTATTTCACTTTTCATGTTTCCTCGTTAAATCCAATTTCTCTAATTAAATCGCAAAACGACAAAGATTTACGATTTTTTTCGAAACGTTCGGTTTTTGTAGATTGCGGGGAAACGCAATCCGGAGCAAGAGAGAGAGGCACAGGAATGGATCGAATCGATCCTTGGCAAGAAGTTCCCTCCAGGTGAGATCTTCGAGGATGTGCTCAAGGACGGCCAGGTTCTGTGCCACCTGATGAACAAAATCTCTCCCGGATCGGTGCCGAAGATCAATACTTCCGGTGGACAGTTCAAGATGATGGAAAATATTAACATGTGAGTATTATTCGCGCGCAATTGGTGCGTACATATGTAGCAACTGTATAAATCATCGAGTACGCGTTGCAGGTTTCAAAAAGCCTTAAAGGAATACGGAGTGGACGACGTCGACGTCTTTCAGACTGTGGACTTGTGGGAAAAGAAAGACATTCCGCAAGTAGTAACGACACTGTTCGCACTCGGTCGAACGGTACGACACCTCATTACACATTTGCGATTACTTTTTAAACTTCAATTGCAAATTTATGTTGTTTTTTGATTTTTTAAAATAATGTTACTTTTATTATTATTATTATTATTATTATCACGCAAGTATGTTATATTGAATCTGTTGATTTAGACGTACAAACATCCGGAGTGGAAAGGACCTTACCTAGGACCTAAGCCAGCAGAGGAGTGCAAACGCGAATTTACGGAGGAACAATTGCGGGCCGGCGAGTCGATGATTGGTCTCCAAGCAGGTTCTAACAAGGGCGCGACTCAATCCGGCCAGAGCATCGGTGCCACTCGCAAAATCCTCCTCGGAAAGTAAATTGAGAATTCTCTTAACGCAGCTGTTTCCACGTGCTCTCTCTTCCACTTTTTAGAGCTAAACAAAAAAAATCATCTTTTTTCTATGTATGTACATAAAAGTATATATATATATATATATATGTTTGATTTTACTTTTGTAATTAAACGATAAATTGCGCTGTTATCTACTTCAGTTTTTTTCTTATAACGATAGACGCCGATAACAATGTGTAACCATCGCATATAAGGAAACTTTGAACTTTTATAGATAATTATAATTAGAGAATATATATTCTTATCGCTCGAGTCAACGACCATACTTGTAGCGATAATAATTGATTTTTTACAATTATATAAGCAAAATATATACTCTGTCGTTTATTAAATCAATTTGTTTCATCTTTTCACGTCCATCGGGAAATTTCAGTCTCGCAAAATGTACAACGTCACGGATGTATTATTACCCTATTATTGCGTTTTGAAGCAATAAAATTGTCTTATTTAACTTGTTGACGCGACAGGTGCGCCTTTCAAAACGCGCCAAAAAATATAATTGTTATCCAAAGATTTCGAATAAAAGTTCTATCCATCCAAAGTAGTTTTTTTTTTTTATATATACACATTTGCTCATCTCTTTCCTCCTTGGACTCTTAAGGTAAACTCTCTCCGATAAAATTGGTTTTAAATCAAATACGTAAAAAATGTTCTTAAATATGTAAAGTAGTTTATTTATTTCTCCAAATTTTTTCAGCACAATTACGCTACGTGTAAAGATATTTAAAGAGACATCGCGCGCACGGATGAACATCGAAAATAAAATACGCTACGACGCGATGCAAATTACGTGTGCAACGTGCTGAAATTGTGCCAAGCTAATGTGTTGTAGAACTGTGTGTGGGATGTGTGTTCTATTGATATCCCGAAAATGTTTCAATGTTGCTGCTCGCTCGTCCAAAACATTCGCGAAAAAAACGTGCTTCGTGTAACATTGACGTATATCTCACCTTCACGAAATTGGAAACACACCGCATTAACGACGTTCGCTAATTTGTTTATTTATTGCTGCTTGTTTACTCTAACAGCTCGCCCATTAGAGAAACAATACAACGCCTACATACGCGTCTTATGTTATTATTAAGAAAGACACGAGTTATCGAATAAGAACCGCGCGATAACGTATATCAGAATTGTTCAATCAATCTGTCGAGAAAAAAAGTGCTCACGTACGTATTTATAGAACGTATATTTACAAAGATGCTTATATATATTACGAGCGCGCTACAATAGAATAATATTCCCGCGCGCAACACGTAGCAGAAAAAGGTACGTCACATATGTGTTTAAAATTAATTAGCTTTAAAATATAACGGCGTGTACAAAATTTATTTCGCACTTCTTCATCGCGCGTGTGAAGAAATTGCGCATAAATATATAAATATAGTTTAGCTCTCAGGTTGCAAGCCGTTCTATCATCTGCACGCTCGCGTGAGCCGTTTAATTCACCAGTTTCTATTATTCGCGATTAGAAGATGCGTCAAGTTTCTCTGCGAAAGAAATACTTTTATAGAAACGTTGAATGGGAAGAAGTGGGAGGAAAGGGGGAATTTACGAAAAAAATGTTTAAGAAGATTCGAGCACGTAGAGTCTTTTAGAGATGCGATCTCGAGTCGATTTCCCGCTGTGTGTCTGTGAATTTTGCCGTGTGCGCGATTTCACCTTCGGAAACGGTATCGGATGCAAATTGTGTGTGCGCGCGCGCGCGCGCATGATGCTGTGACGCGACGTTGTGGAAAGACTGGTCGCCAATTCCCCGAGACGAATGGAGCGTGGATGTGGATCATGCCAGGGTTACGATACTTTAGAATGCAAACCGATGGAATTATTTTATTGACCTCGACCCAGCACAACTTCATAATCCGCGCGCGCTTTTCAATACGACTTTAATATGCGCAATGTTTTCCCGCGCGATATTAGGACGCGCTAATTCGCGGTGTCATTACGCGTTGAATCGGCGAAGTTATTTTTTGCTCTTCTTTCCTCTTTTTCCATTGAGGTGGAGATTAGAATCGGCTTGGTGTGAGGACATACGAGCGAGTCGCTAAGAAATCAGACTCTCCAATCTGAGACGAAGGCGGGAGGGGGAAATTAGAAGGCGAGAAGCTACGCTCCTTCGTGTCTTTCTTTGGAAAGAAATGCGAGAGATCAGGCGTAGCAAGCATTTCTATTAAAAAAAAAAAAAAAAAACAACATATACAAGATCAAAAATTGTTTATATACATCATTAGAGTGCGCGTATTCTCTTTTTTTTTTTTTTTTTTTTATCG
Source organism: Pseudomyrmex gracilis (assembly GCF_002006095.1). Classification (NCBI taxonomy): domain Eukaryota; kingdom Metazoa; phylum Arthropoda; class Insecta; order Hymenoptera; family Formicidae; genus Pseudomyrmex; species Pseudomyrmex gracilis. The sequence continues at coordinate 482,984 of NW_018020667.1, read as the reverse complement.
CGAACGATAAGATATATGCGACTTGTAATTAAATGTATTATATCACAATTATGTTTTCATGATGCAACAAATAAACCGTTCTTCGATCGCGATCGCTATCTGGACAAAACAAAGGCGTATATTTTTACGTGTTGTGCAATCACGTTGTGCACACGTCAAAATACGAGATACCAAATGTCAATTGTTGTTAATTATCAAGATTAACGAATGAAGATGCGGATTTTGATATCATCGAGCAAGAGATAATGTTCGATATTAAAGACGATCGAAAGATTATATTCGGAGACGCGCAAAGATATTTTTTTTCTCCCTCTCTCTTTAAAAATTATTTTAAAAAATTCACATATCGTATCGAAAAACGAATTAAAACTAAATATATATATATATCTGAATTCAAAAGAATATTTTTCTTTAATTTTGCCGCAATACAAATTCTGCGTCTACGTCTTGCAATGTGTGTTCCAGAAAATCACAAGAACGTAAATAAAATTAATTATTCGTTCATTATCTCCGGCATCCTTTCGCCAGCCGACATTGTAGGTGCAACGATTTCCGACACATAATTTTCGCGCAACTGATAACGTGCAATTTCTTTTGCTTGAAATCGTGAAATTAAGTATTTCAATATTTTAACACCATTTAATCAGATAGGTCTGGTAACGCTCGACATTCGACAATCGCGCACATCGAGATAAAGTTTGATCGACTTGATCGGCAAATCCGAAGATCGTTTCCGCGATACGAAGACGCGGTTGTATGAATAAAAGAATGTCGGGATTGTGTTTTTTTTCACAGTGGAAGCGCCGCAGGCGTGTCGCAACGACCGCCGCTTCTCTTTTACCACTTCAAGAGCAAGGTATTCTTTTTTTTCTTTCTTATGTTTTTTCTTTTCAATCTGACGTGTGGGGTGACGCGAGTACTAAAAAAAACGTGAGTTTTAAAAAAAAAAGTATTGTGAACCGGTCCGCGTCTATTTGGCTACTTTCTCGACGCGGCACCTGCGCCACCCGGAAATAATTTGGTAACGAGTTAGGCCAGATATAATAATAATAACAACACAAGTCGCGCAGAGTAATAATAGAGTAACAAGTTCCTTAGATTATTAATATATGTACTAGAGACAGAAGCAAGTTCGGTAATGTGATAGCAATAATAATAACCAAAATAACTTATTTAATAATAATAATAATAATAATAATAATAATATAATAACTTCAACATCGACATGACATAATGGAGAGACAATGCACGTGTAACATGTTGAGATGTCAAAAGCAGAATCGAGCGATGTTTGAGACATTGTCTATTTTATCAATGTTGTGATCTCCTACCCGCAATATTCTCATTGCTTGTGTCGTCGTCTCTCTTTCTCACTCCGTCGAGAGAATCGCTAGTCTCGCTCGCCGTCTCCTCTCGCTCTCTCTTAACACGCTATCGTACTCCGTACGCAGACAGATGCTTTCATTTTTATTAATAATAAGCCTACGTGCGAGCATCAACCAAATCGCCGACACCGAGGCAAAGTCGACGTGGAGAGAACAAAAAACAGGTTATTATTATTTTTTTGCAGAGTTTTTGCGATGATTTTTGAATGTGTGATGCGAAAAGAGAGAGAGTATGTACCGCGTTACACGCGTTATGTGCGTTTAACGAGGAACCTTGACGCATCGATTTAAGATGCGAAGGACACGTGGCAATCATTGTTCAACATCTTTCTAGCCTTCGGAAAAAAATACCTGGTATATTCATATTTTCACAATTGTCTCCCACGCACGAATCTCAGTTCGAGTTCTGTTTGCGAAATAGCCGCTGTAAAATTAGTTGCAAATTGTAGATTTAAATAACGCAGAAAAAAACAAAAAAAAAACAGTAGTGCTTCAGAGGTGAATGGTCGAAAAAAAAGTTTTCCGAAATCATCGTACGAAAGAGAAAACATAAGAAAGTGGTTTTTAAAACTTATTTTTGTTCCACACAAAAAATTGCGGTTTTCTTTTGTGAAAGAACGAGAAAAGAGATTTTTGTTTTTCTCTAACAGTCTCTGTTGCTTTTGCGATCCCAAGAATCTGCTAACTGCTGAGAGCGACGGAACCGTCGATATAAATAAAGAAATCTCATTGCGGAGAAACTTGATTGTGAAACGCGAAAACAAAAAAACAAAAAAACAATGTCGGGAACCGCGAAAATTCGATCGGATGAAAATTTAAAACGCTCGAATTGTTCGCGAAAAATTCCCAATGACATTTCCAAATGTCACGCGCGAGAGAATCGAAAAGAATCTAACCTATTCCATCATTTCGCGTGATCCCTAACCTCTGTCTCTCTCCTTAAAGTACACGGTGCCAAATTGAAGAGCTCGAATCGAAAAAACCCACCCGGGCGAAGTTCGTAACTCGCGTGGAACGATTGCAATTTGATAGCGCGAGGATGCAGATGCGAGGAGTCCCGAAGACATCAATCACGCAGAGTTCACCCGCGGCGAATATGAGAAAGAAAGGATTATATTGATGAAAAAGCCTACGTGCTTGGAAAAGGTCAGCGTTGAATTCAAGAAATGCGGGAAGGAGATTTTAAAAAGCAAGACCAGTTTGATTCAAACTGTTCGAATCTCTCGCGGTGTTTATTTATTTTTCAAAAGAAAAACAAAAACAAAGCATTATATTTTTCGAGATAGATAGCAGAGAGAGAGAGAGAGAGAGAAACGGTTTGCGGCAAAAAGAATCCTCGATGTGGGCTGAAAAATACTAGAATTATTAAAAAGAAAAAGAAGGATATACTCGGTTGCGCATCGTCTCGCACAGAAAAAAAAACTCGCGACGCGCGATCGTGATCTCGTAACATACGGGGTCGGGTTTGTAAGACGTTGTTGGGGTACGTCAGCAAATCGGCGGAGCGGAGGCAGGCGCGGCACGGTGCGAGTCGGTGACGGTGATCGCGCGTAAAAATGAAATGGGGCATTGGGTGAAAGTATTTCGCAGCGACGGCGGCGGCGACGGCAACGGCGGCAAGCGAGCGTGCGAGCGAGCGAGCTTGCCTCTTATATCAGATCAGTACGGTAGGCGCGCCTCGTCATTACACGCGTTCGCGTCGCATTGTTCTTTCTGGCCATCGCGGCTCTCCCGATGACATCTTCTCCGTCAGTTGTTCTTCTGTCACGGGAATCCTGCTCTACGTTGCATTTCTGGACTATGCTGCCGACTTGGTAGCATTGCCACAATCTCGCTCAACCAACTGACATCAGCTTTATTCCCTGCCTGCAGAATGCTGTTCAACCTGTGGATCCTTTGTGTTCTCCTGTCACTGACCACTCTGGTCCCGGCACTGGAGAATGGTCTGGCCAGGACACCACCGATGGGCTGGTTGGCGTGGGAGCGATTCAGATGCAACACTGACTGCAAGAATGATCCCGACAACTGCATAAGGTGAGCACCTCAGAAGCCTGGACACTGTACGGATAAAGAGAGATACCAGACGGCCTAAAAATGTAGGAGAGAAGTCACAGCAATGTGGTTTTCTATGTTTCACAGTGACCGTCTCTTCCGGACTATGACAGACATAGTAGTGGCCGAAGGATATGCCGCGGTAGGCTATGAGTACATTAATGTAGACGACTGTTGGTTGGAGAAAGAAAGAGACTTACGTGGACAGCTTGTACCAGACAGAGAAAGGTTCCCATATGGCATGAAGAGTCTGTCAGATTATGTAATTCAGTGTTTGTTGTCACTAGTGATGCTTAGTTTTAGTATGAATCTCTACTTAAAAGTTTGTTGATTGTGTAAAAATCAACATGATAGTCTATTTTCTAGAATCACAAATTTGCTCGTAGTTTTTTTTTTTCTGTAACTGTGCGTTATCTAATCGATGAAAAATTACTGCTGGTCAGGTGCATTCAAAGGGCCTGAAGTTTGGCATTTATGAGGACTATGGTAATTACACCTGTGCCGGTTACCCGGGTATTTTGGGTTATTTGGACGTAGATGCTGCTACATTCGCATCCTGGGATGTGGACTATGTGAAATTAGACGGATGTTACTCACATCCGTCCGATATGGACAGAGGTACAGTTACGTCTTATAAATAGTCAATGTGAGAATACTCTCTCTTAAAAAAATGAATAAATTAGAATTAAAATGAATGTGACACACTCGAAGGCTATCCCGAGTTTGGATTTCACCTGAATCAAACTGGAAAACAAATGATCTACTCCTGCAGCTGGCCTGTTTATCAAATCTATGCTGGTATGCAGGTTAGTATCATCTCAATAGATCTGATTTATTTCTACAAATATTTTTGATGTTTGCCGAATTTTCAGCCAAACTACACAGCAATAGCTGAACACTGCAATCTCTGGCGCAACTTCGACGACATTCAAGATTCCTGGGCTAGCGTGGAAAGCATCATCGATTACTACGGTAACAATCAAGACACGATCGTGTCCATCGCCGGTCCTGGACATTGGAATGATCCGGATATGTTGATTATCGGCAACTTCGGATTGAGCTATGAACAGAGCAAAACGCAAATGGCGATCTGGGCTATATTAGCGGCGCCATTGCTTATGTCTGTAGATCTCAGAACAATCAGACCGGAATACAAAGCTATCTTGCAAAATAAGAAAATTATTGCTGTAGATCAAGATCCGCTAGGTATTCAAGGTCGAAGGATATACAAAGTGAGTGATGAAAAGTAAACAATTTATATGGATGTGAAAAATTTGTTACGAGTTAATTAAAATGGGAGATTAATTATTAGCTATTTGTTCCGACACGTGTTACGTCGATAATTGTTTATCAAAGTCATCGGAATATATTCATTTTATTTACGGCAACTTGTACAATTGCAGCACAAAGGCATCGAGATTTGGGCTAGGCCCATCACTCCGATTTATCAAACCTACTATTCCTACGCAATCGCGTTCGTCAACAGGCGAACAGACGGCACGCCATCGGACGTGTCGGTCACACTAAAAGAGCTGGGTTTGCAGTACCCGGGAGGATATCGAGTGGAGGTAACGTAACAAGTGGCGTCTAATCAGGAGAAAGTATCTTCCAGTCAGTTCGTCGAGAAGATTCCGGGTTTATTACAACCGTGCGTTTTTTCCCAGGATCTGTACGAGGACGTGGACTACAGCGTACTGACACCGCAGACCAAGATTAAGGTCAAAGTAAACCCATCCGGTGTGGTGATCTTGCGATGTGATCTAAACATAGAAGACGTGTTTCGCTACTCGCAGTATTCGTCTTTAAATCAAGTCTACAAAGTTAGGCAAAATTCATTTAAATGATCGTACGCGTCTGAAGTATTACCAAATTTCGCGTTTTTTTTATATGCGTTACATATATGTTCTTTATTAACATATTATATAAGGCATAATAGGAAATAAAAAGAATTTTATAAACTTTATATATATATATATATATATATTTTCTTTTTTTTACATATACATATACAGGGTGACAAATTTTGACAGAGCCGAAGTGTGAAGATAGATTGAGTCAATTTGAACAGAAAATTCATATGTTCCAGTTGCAACTAAACTATATTCGTACTAAATCGGCTTGGTCTTTTAATGATGTAATGTCATATTAAGATAATACAATACGCCTCTTCACGCTTATCGTATCAAAATGATACGCGTATCAAAAGCACATTTATAATGGTGTAAACACCAGAATTATACATTGAAAAATAAATTTTGTTTGATTTGCGCACCAAAAAGATTACGGTGTAAACTAGGCTTACACATGTAACTTACATATTTAAATCACTACATTATATTATTATATTTTTTTACATCTATTTATTATTATTATTATTATTATTATTTATTTTAAACATGTTTGTGCGCGTACAAGAACAATGTAAACTACGTAAGGATGCGCGCGTATATTTGTTCAGCACTATATACATGTGTTTACGTGTGTGTGTGCGAAATCTTTCTGCGCTCTTCCAAACCCTTTCGACGTTTGTAACGCGTCATCAGGATCCGCAAAGGATCCACAAATAATATCGCGGAGGAAGAGAGAAGAAATGGGAACGGGGGACAAAGAGAAAACACGCGCGCGTTTGTGTTACAGGGTGGCTATTATAAATTCATTGCAGCTGTGTGCCAAGTTATATGTTTCTTGCACACCTACAACCTATATCCACCTACCCGCAGCTCGCACGCAAAACATATCTTTCTACACCCACTCTTTCGCGTCCGCCCTTTCCTCCCTCTTCCGCTGCTGGGGTAATGCGTCACGGCGACGCCCGCGTCGCGTCGCGTCCCCTCTCGTGCGCGTGCTCCCTTCAACCCCTAGCGGAGTCGCAGCCATTGTCGGAGAATCGTTCGTTCGGTCGGTACGGTATTCCTCGCGGAAACGTGCGTTTTATCGGTGACCGCGACCGCTTTCCGCGAATATATCTCGAGCCGCGAGAGAAAACCGTAAAAAAAAAAAAAAAAAACGGGCGAGTGAAGAAAGAGAGAGAGAGAGAAAGAAAAGAAAAATTACGGTGCTCGGCTCACGGCGAGGCGATGTGATAGGGTGAATCCCAGTTTCGTCGGCGCGATGAAACGCGAACACCCGCGCGACGCCGATTCAGCGCGAACACCACAGATATTGTCACGAGCATCAGCACCAGTACCGGCCTTCACCGCCGCCGTCTCCGACGCCGTTGCTGTCATCGCGCTGCTGCACCACCCTCTTGCTGTCACGGTCGTGTGTTGTCTCACAACGAGCATGAAGATTCCGCCTCTTTCATGACCCAGGTAAGACTTGAAAAAGAAAAAAAAAAAAACGGAGCATTTTCGTCAGCAAGACACGCGGATGTCAATCCGGTGCTCGTCCTCGGTCTGTTTCTTCGTCCTGTGCGATCTGTTTTCTCTTTTACTCGAGACGACGATCTCGCGCGACATGGCGGCCGGCTTGAACGATATGCGCGTAAATAATGCGGTATCTCCCAGAGAAATCGAGAGTTCGCTTATTCGCGAGCGAGAGAGAAACGCGCTCCGTTTCACGTGATAAGAGTGATTACGGCGTTATCAATATATATTGATGCAGAGAATGGAGCACGCCGCAATCAATACGCGCGCGCTACTCTCGGACGTGTGTGCGTGTGTGTGTGTGTACGTTGTACCTCACGCTGGTCACTCCGATGATTTTCGATTGTGTCGTTCGATTTCGCAAAATCTATATGCAATTCTTTATCGGAGTGTTCCAAGTCTTTGCGGTCGCTGACGCGTTCTTCGGAATTTTGCACATTTCGATCGGGACGAGTGTGAAAAGTCTCGCAAGCTCGAACTAGCTAGTCCTAGTCATTGACGTAAGACGTATAAGGCAATTCGCATGAATGAATAATGGCGCCATATCGTTTTGAACGGTGTGACGCGTTTTTTAATGCTGGTGTGTCACACAATCGGAGTCGCGAAGGTAATCCGCGTTGTGGTTATACACACGTAACGAGATTTTATACGTTCGATTGGTGAAACACATCTTCTTCTTCTCGTCTCGCTCTCTCTTCGAACGTGGCGAAATATCATCAAAACAGTGTTCGCGGATCGTTGATATTCAAAGAAGTCATTGATTTCTCTTCTCGAATCACACGTAACGTTCATTAGAGACGTCTCTAATGGACGTTCGTAACTCCATGTGACGTCTAATGAAGTTCTAATGGAAGTTTGTGCGGAATGTTGGTTCCGTGTTTCGAGATACGTCGCGTATCAAAGATTCAAGGAAACGGAGGTGTGTGTTCGCTCGATTGCAGATTGAATTAACAGCTTCTGCGTTTCAAGAAGTGAAACGTTAGATTTATACCATTGAACAATGAGTTGGAGGACGGAATAAAACACAGGTGCTTGAACAAGCGTTATGTAACTCTCATTGTGTGTTGTTATTTGCACATCTCCGCGTGGATGTGTTTTTTTTTCTTATATCCGCTTTACTTCCATAATATTAGGGATAATTAACATTACTTACATACTTTTAATAAAGCGGCGTGTGAGAATCGCAAACATCTTTTTATTCTCTTCCCGTCGTCGTCGTCGTCGCGTTTTCCCGTTGCACATTGTAGCAACCATTGTTTTCTCGCGAAAAAAAAACGATTGCAATTGAATCTCATTGCGATTCGACATCAGATATCGCGATTGATGCAAATTTATTCATCGCGTCGTTTGGCTTAATTAATTACGTTGAAATCGGTTATTTAAAACCGCATCTCTACCTACTACGCTGCGAAACGAGATAGAGAGAGAGAGAGAGACGAATAGAGAGAAAGATAGAGATAGAAGATATGGATCGGTATTATATTAAAATTGTCATCTCAGGAATCGTTCGATACCCTCTGGAGCGCTCTGTATTTATCATATTTCGTATGTAGGACGGCGCAGATAAATCGATACGCGGCACTTTCATTCATGGCTGCCCTCTCTCACGGTTGGCACATTGCCGTTGCCTCTACGTGTACCACCCACGCGTTGCCGAGACCACCACACATTTATACAACCCACCCGTTACGTAGTACGTAGTCCAACCTGCGGTGACACAGTGGTTCTCCGTTTCGTCGACGCGTTCATATATTGTATACACGATGTGTACATATAGGTACATTGCACACTCGAAGGATAATGAATCTACGTTGCGCAAGTTAACACTTTTTACCCGCGACAATTTGTACGTGTGGCTGTATCTTTCGCTCTAAGTGTGTTTTTAAAAACTCACGGTAATCGATCCAGATGTTCGCGCGTCAATTAGCCGCGAAAAGAAAAATCTATGTCTTCTTCTTGTTTATTATCAATTTAAAAATCTATGTATTAAAAAAAATTAATAAATAAACTGGTATCTCTTTTTTCCAGGACACGGAGACAATTTTCTTTTTTTTTCTGTTTAATTAAGCAAGGGGAAATTGAATCAAAAGCCGAGTATATGTATATACTTTCGATATGTCAATTATACTGCGGTAGGCCCTTAGTCCTTGAACAGTTGACGTCTCGTGACGTAAGCACTCGCGTGTGGGATGCATTTTTCATTCTATTTTTAAATCGTTATCACGAGCAACATATGGACGAGTCTCTTTATTCTCGATACGCGCGGGACATCGGCAAACAATACAAGCCGACGATAATTCAGTCGCTCGCGCATTGACTGAAAAGAGACACGTGATGGTCGATGTATAAAAGTATAAATTACAATTGCGTGTGTTTAATATTTTTAAACGAGCGATCGGAAAAAGAGACGATTCCTTTCAAGGTCCGCGCCAAAGAATCCTGAAACCCCATTGTCACGCGCTTCCAAATCTGACATAGGAGACCGCGCGCGCTCATTTCCTCGCGTGTTCGCGTTTTCCGAAGGGATCGAAGTTGAGCCGAAAGTTGAGCGATATTTCGTAATTACGTATATCCATGTGTGTGTGTGTGTACGCATTATTTGCGCGTTACTCGGAAGCGGTGAGAGCAACAGAGACGGGGCGCACACGTCGATATTTCATACGTCGACTTTCATGCGTCCGGTCGTCCATCCGCGTCCAAGCGTGCCAGAGAGTGACGACAGTTGACATTAGTCGTCGCGCACGAGGCGTCTTTAAATTAGTTAAACTGGTGCACCGACACAGACTAACCCAGTTGTGCGAAAGAGGGAATATCGAATAAATACAGCGCGCAGCCGCGTATCGGGCAATCGCGAACGGGATACGCGCACACATACGCGCGCGGCCCTTCTGTTCTTCTCTCGCGCGTTCCGACTGAGATGATGACGAACCGGGAAAAGTGGAAGGGGGAAGGGTTGCTCTTTGAAGTCGGTCCATCTGCCTCCGTCGGCGTTCGCCACAGCACACAATGCGGAGCTGGCGGCGGCGGCGGCGGCGACGGCGGCGCGAGTGGAGAACAGCCCTCGTGCCACAGGCGGATTTTCCGCTCGGTTACGTTCGCAAAAGGATCTATTTAAAGGATCGGTTGTCCGATCGGTCGCAATTTTTGAGCTCCCGAGGTCGTTTTTGACGCGTGTCCCGGGCCGCGCGTTGCATTCCCGCGCACGTTTCCGCATTCTTCACGTCTCTCGTAGAAAAAGAAGTCTCCTCGTGTCTCGCGCTGCACATCCCCGGAACGTCGTTCCCCATGGAAAAGAGCGTCGTCGATCTCATGACGTTTCTGGACATTTGCCAGCTCTACCTGCACACCAGAAAGAAGTCCCGGAATCTCTGCACCCTCTGGGCGATCGTGACGTTTATACGCACGGAGGACACCGGCGATTTTCTGCGATGGTGTCGCGCGTACACGGTGCCCCGCTTGCGGTACCGTAGGGATCGCCCGAAGAACGCGGAAAACGCGGAGAAGCCGAGAACCGACAAGCTGTTGCTCAGATTGCTGCAGGAGTTGTTCTATTGCGGATGTTTGCCGCCGTGCGATATCGGTCTATAAGATACGCGCGTCATCGCGAGTATATATATACCGTGTCGTGGGTGAAGTAAAATCGAGCGCGTGTGGGACACGCGGAAGAATCTCCCCCGAACTATATTATTTACATTTCAAACGGTCGTCCTCGGAAAAAGCAATATATCAGACCTACCGAAGAAGTTCCGAAAACCCGATCCTCCCCGATTACAACACACTTGTTGACAAATGTCCACATTTCCGAGATTTCTATTTCCGGGATGGTTATATTGTTACAACCGCCCCCAACATGAATACAGTGCAGCTGTTCGTGAAAGAAAGAAAGACAGGAGAGTTGTCTTCACGACGGTTGTTTGATCAAAGATCTTGAATCGCCAATTGGAGCGATTCGTGCGCGCAGCTCTGATTCTCTCCTTTCGGATTCATTTCTGTATTAAATATCGGAACGTGTGTGTTGTATTTTAGTATGTGTTAATAAAAAGAGTGTGTTATATTTTAGTTCCGTTATATACATATTTTTAGATTTTTATCCGATACTTCGCGATAACGACAATTTACATGGAAAAGGACCACATTTAATAGTAAAAACGTTTGTCATTCTATACATGTACGTAATAAATGATTTTTAACGCACGATCAACCGTGTTCCCTGCTCCCATTCGTCTTTTTACATCACACTTTATTTGGAGCAACTTTTAGTTTAACATCTTTCGAGTTCAATAAAAAGTGTTTTTTATAAAAGAGTTTTTTTCTCAATATTTTAAAATTAGTTAGGGGGGTATTCGGGGTTTTTCATATGTGAGATGCAAATCCAGCATCCCGTATGATTTTAAGAATTGAGATTTCAATTAAAAAAACACTTGTAAAAATTTACAAGTAGAATTCGTTACATGTATATATATATATATATGTACACACACAGTTTCCGCACAAACATCCTGCGAATGGCTCGTATGGCCTTATATATTTCTTGTTGACAATTTCAACTAGCCTTAAGTCTTAATTGTTTGTTTTTTTTTAATCCTTCTCGTGTGACATTTGCTCCAAAAACCGCGTGTTACGCCTCAGACGCAATATCTACATAGTCGCACGCCATCTTCCGCGCGTATATTTTTCTACCAAAATGTCTCCGCGATATATCCCGCCAAATATTGTTCGAAATCGCATTTCGCATTCTTCGAGCGCGTTCGTTTCCACGCGTGATACGATGACGTATCGATGACGAAACACCGTTTCTCTGTACAGCATCGTGAGCGCACATGTGGACGAGGGATAAATCAGCTTAGCGAGAGGGATGTCTGAGAGCGACGGAGAGCATGCAGCTCGCTCGGTGGCCTTAGAGCAAGCCTACGTCCACGAAGTATACGAGCAATGCGCCGAGAAAACCACGCAAAGTAAACACTGGCCACGGGTGTATCAGTTTCTTCAGGAGCTCGAGCCCGGTGCTCTCGTCTGCGATATCGGTTAGTTCAAAACCTTATACACAAATTTTTGCCGCATGTGTATGCAATTAAGATGTAGATGTTTGAGTTATAGACATGAAGCTATTTGCCGTATCGATCGCGTCAACAAGACAAATTTACGCGAAGAATTCGTCGCGCGCGTTGCGCACACATTAGATAGAATTTGTGCTCTGCTCTAGATATCCGATAATATTAGATGTGTATACATGTATTGTGCATTTACTGTGTCCGTAATAATGTTACTCCCTTATTATGAAGGTTGCGGTAACGGGAAATATCTCAGCGTAAATCACAGCATCTTTAAAATAGGAGTCGACCGATGCAAGCGTTTTACGGACATCGCGCGAGAAAAAGAAAACGAGGTATACAGCATTTCTCAATTGTTGACTTAAATATTTGACGATTATGTCGTGCATATGTCATTTGTAAGAATTTAACAATATTTTAAATTATGTTGGTGTATTTAAACATTTATGTGAAATGAATAAGGATTTTGCAGTGTCTGATGGTTGATCAATAGATGATTGTTGATTTAAGCATACATTAATTAATTAATTGAAAGATGATTTAAAATAAAATCGAGACAGATGTATTGATACACTGCAATTTGATATATTATTTGCATTCTGCAATTTCAAATATTCGCCGAATTTGTATTATGTCATCTATTGACAACAAACAAACAATGCAAAATCTTTATTTATTTCACATAAATGTTTAAGTACATACACCAACATAATTTATATGTTCAGTCTAAAATTACTCTTTTTAAAAGCTCTTATTTTTTCAAATAAATTCTGAATCGCGTTAAAAAATCTTTTGGAATACAAATTCAAAATGTTTTTTTTTTTTCTAAAATTGTCAAATTAATATTAAAAAAAAAACGTACTTTATTCATAGAATTTTCTTTCTGCATTTGTGATAAGGTTTTGATTTGTGACAATCTGGCCCTGCCGTTCCGGGAAGAGAGTTTCGATGCGGTGCTGTCGATCGCCGTGGTGCATCACTTCGCTACCACGGAGAGAAGGGTACACGCGTTGAAGGAATTAGCCCGGGTTCTCAGGATCGGAGGCAGACTCGTTATATCCGTCTGGGCTATGGAACAAAAACATCGAAAAGTAAGAAAGAACTTGAATCGAGCTTTTCTGTTTTACATTTTCGTTCGAACCGTCCGAATTGCATTTGTTGCGTTTTCATTGTTTGCAGTTTGAATCGCAAGATGTTTTAATACCATGGCCCAAGTCGTATTGCATGAGCGGGGGTTCAGACGGAACGAAGCATTCGAGCGCATCCGACGGTAACGAGAAGCGAGATGAGAACGTTACTCAGAAACACACATCATCTTCCAAAAAGTGAGTTTTTCCAACAGGAAAATACGGCAATCAATTATATCGTCAATTATATTTAACAAATTATATTTAACAAATTATACCACAATGCGTTCTCGCGCAGGTTTCATTTATTTTTTTGTTATTTCTCGCGCGAGCGTTGAATGTAGGTCATACGTGTCATGATTTCTCGTTCCAGAAATAGCCAACGAAAATGCAAAAGCAAGAGTTATTGGATCGATCCGATATTTAGCCTGTCACCATCCACCAGCAGCCTCTCTAGTCCGAATGAGACCTGTTATAGTTGTTTCCGGAGAGCACTACAGGTAACTAGTAACTATTACATAAACATCTACAACAATTTTGAGCCTGGAAAATTGACAAAAATTAAACTGCGATAATCGAGCGTTTATTGAGTTTTAAAATGTACACATTGGCGTTGTTTTCTTTTCTGAGAGAGATGCTAGTTATCGGAGATTATTTAATGTCAAGAGTACTTCAATTTCTTTTTCCATTTACTCTCTACTTTGTTACGACAATAAAGGGACTTAGAAGAGAAATTAATAACATTCTTTTTTTCACTTGTCGCTATATTTTGAAATTGAACCAATAATAGACTTTCGATGAATTATTATTCACGCTCGCTGTGATCGGAAAATATGCTTGATTTTTTGCAGAAACTAGCGAGAAGCAAACGCGGAAGTGGCGCTTGGTTTCCTGGAAGTTGGCAGAGCAGCACCAAGAGCCGGCGACACTGCGACTCCGAGGACATGACCGACGTGGACGATCTACCGATCGAATTACGTCGCGTGGAGATCACGCACACGCTGACGATGACGAACAAGCACTCGGCGGACACGCTGAGCATCAAGTCCAAGAGCCTCGGCGACATCCTGGAGATCGAGCGGCTCGATCTGGTGCGTTCCCGGTCAAGCATCCCCGGTTTCTCTTCATCCGAGCTGGTTCTGGACGAACGATCGGTCTCGTCTTCGTCGAGCGGCTCGAAGCCACGGCTGGTCAAACAGAAATCGTGCGTGGAAGAAACCGGCTTGGAGAATCCCGAAGACACTGCCATTGAAAATTTGATCAAGGATCTTCCGAACTTCTCCTGTCAGCCGTTGCGCAGGCGCAACGTGCCGTTGAAGCAGAGCTCGATGAACGAGGAGCTGATGTCAGTGGATCGTTTGGAGGAGAAGGAACGAGTGCGCCGAAACATCATGAAGCAGGCGTCGCTGAACGAGGAGCTCATCTGCAAATGGCGCACGTTCGAGGCGCTCAAGGATTCGATCAGCCCGGTGAACGCCAGCCGGCGCTTTCAACTGTTAAAAAACGGACTTACCAGCAAGATCAAGCGCTCCACCACCAATATCGAAAAGGTCTCCAGCATGTCCATTAAGAACGGCTTTGTGCGAATGCTGCAGGGATGGAAATCCGGTGAAAACGAATCGGTATCCGTTACGACGACAGCGGAGACAACAACGATATCGAAACCGGCGGACAATAAGGTGCAACCAGTAACGGTTATGAAACGCAGCATCGAGGGCGTCGAACGTCGCCTTTCACGCGAGGACGGCTCGGACTCGTCCAAAGACAGCAGTCTACAGAGTGATACAAGCGTCGACTCTGAGGACAGCTTCGCGTCGGTGATTTTCGTGCCGAAGCCGGACGTTGCTGCGCCGGCGCCATCGGCATCGTCTACGGTAAACGAGGTTCCTTCCGCGTCGCGTCCAGCAGCGCTGCAACTCGCAACGACATCGGCACCGCCGTCGCCGCGCGTTAAACAACCGCCGGAAGGCGGTCTATCCTCTAGATTTAAAGTGATCGGTGTGTCACCGTTGCTGAAGCAAACGTCAACTGTCGTAAATACAAATACAAATACGAATACGAATACGAATATAAATACAAGTACGAATACGAGTACGAATACGAATACGAATACGAATACGAATATGAATACGAATCATCCGAGTGAAACGGTGAAAACCGGCGCGGAAACGTTTGGAAACACTTTGCAGATGTCGTCACGAGGACTCTGTCTGGTACCCGAACCGACTGAGTCCGAGGCGGAGCCGGACACCGCACCACTGCTACGTGCCTTCAGCGACGTTACCAAGACTCGTGAACCGGTCATAAACGAAGATGACAACCGAAAGGCCAGATTAAATCAAATCAAGGAACTGCTCATAGCGAAACCAGGTTTCGCGACGCGTAGCAGACCGTCGTTTCCATTAGTTAGACGAGCCTCCACGGCAGCCTCGGGTCGTCTGGAGACCGTAACGAGGATTCTGCCGCGTCTACTTTCTCTGGAGTTGTTCAATCCAGAGACCGACGACCTGGATAGCGACTCGAGCGGTGTATCGTCGCCGGAATCGGTCGGCTCGGTAATCAGCGTTACGTCGGACGAGAAATATATCGCGAGAAAAGAAGCCGAGGAAAAGAAGAACAGCGCGCAAAATGTGACGGACGAAGAAGCCTCCAAATCGAACGGGGACGACGTGTCCGAGAAGACGAAGGAAACGGAAAATCTGCGCGACGACGAATCATCGTCGAGTCTGGGAACCATCACAACGACAGTCGAAAATTCAAGCGCGCAATCTCCAAATCCTCTGTATGAGGATTCCACATCGTCCGTGGATTTGGAGAATAATACGTCTTTCGCGGAAATCGAAATGACACGCGACGCTTCCCAAGATAGTCTAGGAATCGACGCAATCCGCTCCACGTCGCGCGTTCTTCTCGAGAGCGGAAAGACCATATCCTCGCAATCGATGAAACTTCTCGAAGCCGCTGCAAATGTGGCGAGCTCTCTGGAAGACGCCGTAGGGGCGGCGATTCAACGCAACAGCCAACCGGAACAATCATTCTCGCAATCATACTCGCAGATTGCGCAACGAAGGAATAACGACGCTGTTTGGTCGCAGTCAAATGTCCGAACGCGAGCGTACTTGAAGCACGATCGTAAGTCCGCCTCGGTGGATCTGAGCGGCTACACCAACGAATCGAGCAGCGATCTCATACGAGACATCAGTCGGTATTGCCAGAACTCGTCGTTCGATATTTTTGGAGTCCACCCGACGTCGCAAACCACGCCATCGTCGCTGGGTGTTGTGGACAATAATTTGGCCGCGGAATCGAACACTACGGCCTGCTGGAATGACTGCAATCAAGTGCCCAAGGAAACCTCGTGGATCATAAACGAAGCGTACAACAAACCCGAACACGAGAAGTTCGCCAGTGCAATCCAATCCGAACCGACACCGAGACCCAAAAACATCTGCGAGAATCACTCTGTGCTCCAGCCTAACTTTGACAGTAATAGGTCAAAACGAGAATTTAAATACGAAGTTCAGACTGAAAACAATAAGCTCAGACTCAATCCTCAATCTAGCGAGAAATCGAAATCCAAATTCGACGTTGTGTCCAGATTCGAGCCTGGATCCTACACCACATTTGCGTGCGATATCAAAGAAACGATCGTCCATTCCAAAGACGAGCTTAATTCCAAGAACACGATCAATCTTCAATCCGGCATCGATTCTAAATCCAACGTCGATCAGGAACGACGTTGCTCCAAAACCTCGCCGTTGCTGCGCAGCACTTCCGACGACATACTGGACTTCGTGATGGTGTCGAAAACAGGCGAAGAATTCGAATGCGAGGACGCGGTAGAGTTGAAGACAACCGGAAACAAATGGCATTCTTCCCAGGACGGATTGTCGGTAGGTTCGAGCGACGTGGGCGACTCTCTAATGGAAAACACAACGACGAGCTTGAGCGACGGCAGCCAGGCGGAGTGCTCGACGGCGAGACTGTTCACTGGTAGCACGGTGTCGTTGGTGTCGAATCTGAATGCGGAGAACAATCGTCGATCATCGGTCGAGCGACGGAGACTGCAGGAACGCGGCCGATCGTTGGATGAGATGTCGACCGAGGCGAAGAAACGTGACGCGGATTGTTTGGTCACCACGAGCACCACCGATTCTCTGAGCAACGCGTCGTCCCAGGAGTCACTGCCCTCCGATCGCGGCGGCGGCTCGATCACTTATCATCAATACTACCACGTCTTTCGGGAGGGCGAGTTGGATCAGCTTATCAACAAGTACGTTCAGAATCTGCATATCATCTCATCGTACTACGACCACGCAAGTTGGTGCGTCGTCGCCGAGAAAGTGCAGGTTTGGACTATATGACTTCAAATATGGATCAACGAGTGAAGGACCAGCGGCTGTGAATGGTGTTTAATATTTCTCGACGCGAGTCGCGATTCGTTTTCGCGTCTCTCGCAACTCGACTTTGCCAACCTGTACCGGGTGTCTTGACGAAGAATAAGAATATCAACTAGACGGGATCAACTTTTTGAAAAAATTTGCATTCGCTTAGGTTTCGCCCTTCAGTCAAGAATATATAGTTCCTCATGTAAACGAATTTATATAAGGAAAAACGAGCCGCAAACAGATTTAAATCTAAAAAAAAAAAATGCTAAAAGTTTACAATTCCTGTATGTATGTACAACTTCTTGTTAATTTTCTCTGACGCTTTGCGGTTCCCCCATGCTGTTTAGATTTTAAATTAAAGAGAGAGAGAGAAAGAGAGAGAGAGAGAGAGAGAGATGGGTTTGGAACTATATTACTTTTGAGATCGAGTATTGATCCCTTTTTTTTGGGACATTGTGTGGCGGGCTGAGTGCGCAGACAAAAATCTCGCTTCGAGTACGAGGTTTTACGACTCTAAATCCATGGATCTAAGAGTCTAAGGACCTCAGAATTCAGGGGTCCAAAGAATCCAAGGATTTAAAGGCTCAAGTATTTCGTAATAATTCGAGTACGTAAAATCTATAAAGTATAATAAATACACGCGAGTTGACTTTTTAACGATTCGTTCTCGAAAAAAAAACTCTGCGACGATCTATATCGCTGTTAAAAAATATTTGCTTTACGCTCGTTGAACATTCTCCTTTCACGTTTGTCTCATCATGAAAAAAAGAGATTTCTCCGTTCGCGACGTCACTAAAGTGCTGACTCGAAGAAAAGTATATACACTGTATATATATATATAATTTTAAAAACTTCACGAAAATTAAGGACAAGCAACTAATCCACCGAGTATCGTCGTTGGTGTATCACCCAATTTAAAAGTTAAGAATATTCCAATAAACGCGATAGATATCGATAACACGTAATTTTTTTTAATGCAAATAATATACCACTAATGTTGCAACAAGAGATTTGATTTTTTTTTTTTTTTTTACATTCGACTCTCGTGCGCGTACTCCATCTTCACTTCAGTGACGTTTCGGAACCGCTCATGTGTCACTTATCGCACGCGCATACCTTGAAAACAACGATTGTGAGTATCACGATTCTTTGAGGGCTCGATGAGAAGAATGTGAAAGGGAAGCGAAAGGAAACTCTCGATGCGAGAGTTTCCCTAAAAGGGTGGTGCGATCTAAGCGTTATATATGTTGTGCGTTAAAAACGTAATAGAAAAAAAAAAAAAAAAAAAAAAAGAAACTTTCAGAACTGTCAAACCGACTCTTCGCTATGAGGAGTACATATTTTCTAGCTTCTCGAGAAACCGACAATATCCGAATGCTTCAAACGTAGATATACCTCAATAATGCGAACATTTCACTTCCAAAGAACGTGTAAATGTATACGTTTACACACATACATATGCGTAACGTACACGTGCGCGCGAGAGCGCATACACACGAACACACGTACACACACACGGAAAAAGATGTCTCTTATTTGTAGCAATTTATTGGCACTAATACGATACATCGACGTTAGATTAATATTTGCATTAATATTAATTATTGGCATCTCATAAAATTGGCAAGTACAGACAATCGCAAACGACGAAAGAATACGGAAATGTGGCACAAAAATCAAAGAAAAATATCTTAAAGACGTCTATCTAAATTATCTTAGTCATCTTTTTGATATCTTTCGGATGTCTTTTGTGCGCTGTTGGGAATTGTTAAAAACAAAAATCAAAACCAAAATAGATACAACGACGTTTATATATAACGCGTGAATAAGAGACATCCTACATACGCATACACATATGGCATATACGTACATACTTACGTGATATATACATATATATATAATATATTAGAATATAAGGATTCAAGGAATCAATAATCTAAAAATCGAATGCTTATATCCTTGGATTTTTTCTCTCTTTGCTTAAAAATTTTTATTCTCTTTAAAAAAGCTTTACTTACTTGTTGAATTTTTGTGGTACCGAATTTTCTTTCGTTTCTTGGATTCTTGCAAATTATTGAAGTATACTATTTATTAGTTTTTAATTAATTAATTTTTTGCGCACCGCAACGCGTTAATATCTTTAAGGATAAAAAGAAAGATTTTTTCTCTACGGCGACGTGTGTGTGCGCATAGAGAAAGAAACCCTTTCCCTTCGAAATTGATACATCGCAACGCGCGTAGTGTGCACAATCGTGCTTATATCTTTGAATCTTTTCACACTTAAATCTTTTTTAGATTTCTGTGCGATTCTTCAAACTAAATGATTGTATGAAATTTCCAAAACGTGTTGAAATTTTAATTTTTTAATTTGTACACAATGAAATATTCAATAATATCCAAGGATCCAAGCATCCGCGTACACCAATACGTATATTCACACCTCATATAGAAAAGAAAAACATATAAGTGTAATCTAAGCTTTGTTATTTTTATGAACTCAATTAATATTGTGTCCATCGTTCTTAGTTCTTTAAACGAAGTTTTTATTGTAACTCTTTAAACCAGTCATTTTGCATTTCAATAAAATTTTTAATAACAATGTGCATGCGATATTCTGTAGAACGCGTTGTGCAACAGTTTGTGATATCTCTCAACCGTTGGAAGCGCTCGCTCGACGGATCGAAAATCAAGACAAAAGTTATTATAAACGGTTGCGCAACGATTACGTCTTCTGCCGAATGCTGCCGATGTACCGATTATGTTCAAGACTTCGGCAAGAAAAGTTAAATTCTCTATTATTATTTCCGGCTTTTGTGGTGATAGAATATAAATGAAATATGCAATAAGAGAAAAGTTCGAAAAGATGAGGAGGAAGTAAAAAGTAGATACAATGCGGTGCGCATGAGTTTGGAACTGTTGGTTAAAAAGTAAAATCGTTTGGTCGACGAGAAAAGCCGCTATTCTAAAGAACTGTTTAGTTAGTTTATTTAGCAAACACATTTTAGCAAATAGCTGACGATGATTCTTTTCTAATTTCTGAAACTTCGAGTCATATGTACTGTATTTAATTCGCGAAGGAGAGGAAGCATGTGAAAAAAAAAAAAAAAAGTATGAACGTATGTGTATGCGCGCGAGATTGAGAGAGCGGGAGAGAAAGAGACCAACGCGGGAGATGTAATCTCATAATTAAATAAACACACACATGTAAATATGTAAAATAAAGTGTTCCTGACGTAAAACGCACAGAAAATCGTCAGAAAATAGTTAACAAGCGACAATACTGAATAAAAATTATTTGCCGGACCTTTTGTTCCGCATACGGAACACGTTCTATACAAACCTCCGTTAGATGTTGGACACGTATCATATTTGAGTTACGGGCGTCCATTATGAATGTGTGATTTTCTCTTTTTGTCCTATTAAATATTTAAGTATATTTTTAAATCGGTATCTGTAATAATATTGTTTATTAGTTTTTATTATTTTTATTTAGTGTTTTGAATAGAATATTACGTGCTTCTAAATGAGGCATTTTGTTTAATGTGGTCAGAATCTTATATCTTTGTTATCTAAGGTTCTGATTCGTGCTGTCGCGGTTCAAATCGTTGCTACGAAGATTTTCTATGCGCGCGGTCAGAAATCTCTGCAGTGAAGATTCAAACCGATTTAGACAAGAGACCAAAAATTAGTATCATATTATTGTTTCGTAACTTTAAAGCAATAATATGAAAAAAAACATTATTTAAATATTTTTATCATTTATTTATGTAATAACTTGTTTTTATTTGTTATATATAACTCTTGTTTACTTATTCTTCAATCTTTTATTTAATTACACTACAAGTATGTTGCAGTGTGTAAGCGAATTGAGAGAAGAAAGATACAGAAAAAAATTAGAAGAATAATTATTAATTCTAATTACCTTTTATTCCAAAATTGTCAATATATTGATTAAATACTGCAAATGCATAATTCATCTAATTGCTGCTAATTCATAGCTCATAATACATATAATTTGCGTGTAATTTGAAACAGTAATTATTTGAAATTACACATCTTTAGTGAGAAAATTTGCTTAATTATATATTACGTGTACTGCGCATGTGTTCTCGACAAAATAGTCTTACTTGCAAAAGAGTTTTCTTTACAAATTCAAGGTTTTCAAGAAAGCGCTGAAATATCTTTTATGTAATAATTTATATTCATTAATACATCTTGTAAAACACAAGCGTATCTCAAAGAAGCTAACCGTGTCGTCGGCGTTGCTCGACCCCGGCGGCGGCGCGATACTTCGTTCGTATTCGCCACACCGTCGCCGCCGCCGCAGCAGCCTCGGCGAGAGGCTCTTGCGGTGGCGCGTGTCCGGGTAGCGCAGTGCACAGTCGACCGTCAATCTTTCCGTACGCGGGAGGGTGCGAGTGGGCACCGTTGGTCTCGGACTCTTTTTATCAGTGTTCTGTTTTCCGTGATTTCCGTTGTTAGTTTCGCGTTTTTGATTCATCGTTGTTTCTCATATATTTTCTTCTTCTTTCCCTTTCTCTCGTTCAGTCGAGAGAGGACGATCAACGATTTTCGCAGACTCCATTCTTGGGGAGAGATCCCGGACCGTCGTACACAGATTTTATTTTTCTCGTCCGTTCCGCGATGAACGGAGACGCGAGGAACGAGCAACCAAGCCCCGACAATGCCGACGCTTCCTCGCTCAGCGCTGACATCCTCAACCCCTTCGTACATCGGCTCGAACTCGACTCGACCTACGACAAGCTCAAGGTCAGTACCTCTCTCGAAAGCGGCTTCTTCCCAGGATCGATGCTCGTGCAAGCGCGTTTTAGGGGATGCCACACCGTTGCCGCCGCCGTCGCCACCGCCGCCTCCACCACCGCCTCCACCACCGCCGCGAGGCGGGGTGTGCTTCGATCGCGGTGCCGAGAAAGGGTGCGCGTGAGTGTCGGATAACTTCGCAGTTTACGTTAAATTTCCAGATCTTTCACATATTGCATCCGACAAAAAAACGATAAGCAAAATGAGAGATAGCGCTTTCAAATGAAAATATTTAGAAACGCAATTCAAATTGCGTAATATATATATATATACATTTCCGTATATATATATATATATTCCGTAATATATATATATATACATTTCCGTATATATATATATATATCTACGAAAAAAATGAGATTAATTGCGAAAACGGGTCATCGGTGAAATCTGGCCCGCTCTCTCCGGAAAATACGGTCCAAATGGACGAGAAGGTTTTTTTTTTCGGAGAAATGTTTTCTCTTCGAATATTTGCCATATCGAGTTCAGACGTTAAATTATAAAATAACAGTATACGAGCACTCTTCGAGTGCGACGATACGTGTAATGATTATCACCGTTATATAAGATTGTAATGCAATTCAAGCAGAAGGCAGGAAGAATTGTCTGCGGAAAGCAGAGAGTCGAGAAAAGGTGATATCGTCTGTGAAGGCAATAAGCTGGTTTTTCCACCGGTTTGTAAGCACCATGCGGCAACTTTCACACCAGAAATCGTTTGGATGCGGCTGATCAATGTTTTTGTGCGCTTAACATTGAAGCAACGTAGTCGTGTCGCCGTTCCGGTCGCTGTACCAGAGTTCGGGATGATTTCATTGTTAACACGATATAAATTCACATATATATCTGTAAAACGACAAACTTTACTGCCAGAGCGCTCGCTAATTTCCGCCCCACTTTCTTCGACGCATTCTCGTCGGGGCTTCCACGCGAAATGTTAGTCGCGTATGTTAACCGCGAACAAGGTCAATTGAACGACGAGTACATTCACTTTACTCCGATCCACAAATTTGTGGATTTGTAAAATTGAAAACAAAAACAAAATGATATATTTCATATAAAAATTTTACATACACATCTAAAGAGAACTTTAGATATTTTTAATTAAAAAAACTCAAGAATTGTTAATGTCGAAATTTAAACGTATATAACTAACATCCTACGATAAGAAAGAAGTTTGCGTTGTTTTATGCGAACAGTGATAAGAAAATAGAAAACAGTTTTCACACTAAAAAAAAAAAAAAGTAGTCTCTTCATTAATTTCTGTTCTCAACAAAAATAAAATCGCTCAACAGTTTTATAGCCACGTGTTTTCGTGCTGTTAAAATCGCGCGGCCTGTACTTTGCTAACCGTTAAACTGACGCAAGTAGCACTCCTTCGTGGACCGATGCTTTCTCTTGTTAAAACATCGGTGAAGTCTGACCGAGTGTAGAAAGCCCACATTCATTCGGTATTACGAGTTAGAGAGAGGTGCGCGAGTGTCGATTTGCCTGGAACAAAATTCAACCCAGGAGTGAAACCACGCGCGTGCGCGCGTCGTTTAAGGAAATCGAAATCGAAAAACAAAATATATTATAATGATTGTCACACAAGATTTCTTTTCAATTTGCATTAAATACTTTATATTTTTATACACACGGAGAATATACAAAGGTTCACGTTCTTATCTCTTTCCATGTCTTTTGTCATTGTATTTTTAATAAATCTAATATCTTTTGTCATATCTTTTGCACGTGTGGTGTAATACGCAGTTTTTCATAAATAAAACATTATCGCCATAAAAGCTGGGAGGCGATAACGTATAATCTGTTATTTTCCGATGTGTACATAGATGCGAACATATCAACAATGTTACTTATCGAGATATTGGCTCTTTGGATTTACAGTTATACATCCGCGAGCAACAACTTTCTATACAAAATCTCAGCGCTCGACGAGTATATAATGTTTGAAATTTTTTGAAAACAAAATATGAAAGATGATTTCATTTGAAAACGGAAATGTCACGTGTCATTTTGCAAAATATGATTTTCAGTCGTAAAACAATTTGACTTGCTTACTTCCTACAGTCTCGAGAGTAACGCAGCGAGCAGACGTGTGCGAGCACGGCTTCTCTATCAGCTGATTTATTGATTTTCTGAAAATCACACATTTTATACACGCCTACGGAGACGTTGGATTTCACGCGCTTATTGGCTTTGCATTAATTAATTAACAATTTAATAATTATTGCGAATTTTGCAAAATGATAGGTGACTTTTTTAAGCTGAGGATCGATACGAGTTAATATGCCGGATACATGTACATGCATACAAATATAGTTTTTAAACGTAAATTAATACGTATATGGTAATTCGAATTAAATTCAATTCGAAAATTTGTATATATGCTTGGTTTGCATTTTCATGACTTTTTTGTTCGAAATGACACAATTTAACTTCACATCTTCGGCTATGTCGGAAAGTTTCAAACACCGAAGATACACGGAAGTTCTTTCTCGCTGTTTTGTGTTTGTGCGTTTGTTTTTTCCTTTATTGATCAAAGTCAATAGTCAATAGTCAAAATCAAAGTTAGCTTGAATGAAATATTCTCACGTTGATCTCAACCGGCGCGCTTTCATCCCTCGCTTTAATCTCATTAACATTAACACACAAAGTTTATCTTCAGTCGTTAATCCAAATGTCCTTCTGTCCCAATTCCTGCTTTGCATTCACTCTCGTTTGCAGAAGGATTACGTCATATCCCACGACGCGAGTTTGCGATCAGACAACACACACGTGTGTGTGTGTTTACATAAATAAACACCTAAGAAATATATATAAAATACATAAATATTTATTGTAGAATAAATAAACATATAATTTGAATGACTCGCATATTTCTGTGATTTGCTTGTTTTTGCGGTTACTCTTTGCGGGAGATGAAGCGAGCAGCTGATGTGTAACTAACGGAACACAGCGGGAACGTAACCGAACGGTACCTCGCGTCCGATCTCTTTTCCGTTCTTTATAGTCTTTCTTTCTTCATCCTTCTGCGAGATGAGAAATTGAAGCCATTGGTGGGCACCTTCTAACCTTGACCGCGTGACAGACGGTGGGCTCGAGCCAATTACTTACTTTACCTGCGTGTCCCACTTCTGTCACGTCATTCCACCACATACGCATAGTGAGAAACGATTTAATAAAGTGTTTAATAGTTTTCTGAAAAATTATTTTACATTTTATAGTGCATTCCATTAACATTTAAATTCATTTAGACCCTATAATATTTAACATTTATGCAAATGCGTGAAAATAAAATATATATACGTTATTTGACGAATTATTTATTTATATATAATTGCGTCACAAGAACGTTATTACCTGTCGTTACGTTTTGTACGTGGAAACAAAAAAAAAAAAAAAAAAAAAACAACTTGCTTGAGAGAAGAAAAAAGTAAATTCCGCGAAAATGTTTGTGAATGTTGCAGACGATATTCCTAACAATTGCCCTCCTGCCGGTCAGACTAGCTGCCATTACGACTCTGATGATTCTGGCGTGGCTGTTAGCTTGCTTGGGTCTGCACGGTTTGACCGAGGAGGATCTTCGGAGGGCTCCTCTCAAGGGTTGGAGACGGTACGTTAGCAAAAGCAAAAACAGCATGATAGATCTCAGCAAGAGGAGATCGCACAACCCTATTTTTTCCTTCGTTATTCCTCATTCCGAGCCTTATCTCACTACTCTCTGTGCTATTTATGTTAATAATTGATTAATTCTTCAGATTCGCTTTTTAACCCTTTCTCTTCCTCCTGGTATATATATTATCTCGCTTTGCTGATATATAGACTAAAAAAAAAAAAAACCCTCGCGCGAATATCTTCAAATGTACCGATCGAGTTCGGAGAGTTTAGATCTGGACCTTTGTTTAAAAATTCGTTTGCACGAAAAATATTTTTATGAAAAATATTTATTGCAATTTATTTTTATTTATAAATTTAATAATAATTCAGTTTAAAGTCAATTTATTAATTGACTCTGGCCAAAAAAAGTGAAAAAAAGAAGTTTGCCTCTAAATTCGTGTGTTCTCCGAAGTAGGACAAGGTTTAGCCTTTTCGTCTTAACACTGTTTGCGAGATTTCAGTATCTAAAACACATTTCCGTATTCAGCAAATGCTTTGTATGCGGCCTTCGTAATGTATAAACAGTGACTCAATCTCTCTTCATCGACAGATGAATTATAATTACAACATAAATTAACCTAGTCACAATGATACATTAATTTTGTACGATTAAAACTATTTGAAACATTTTTTTAAGTATATCTTTAATTTTTTTAGTTTTTTTAGCGCATATATATATAGACAATATGCAATAAAGTCGCGTGGTATCGCCTGTTTATATATTTCTTTCACACTTTAGTTTCTTTATGCACGTTACACACACATACACACACTTTATCAAAGTCGTACAGCGAGGAAAGTTTATAAGTCAACCTTGTGCTATTAAAGCCGTGCCATGTAAAGTTATAATAAATGAATTGAGTTGGTAGAAACTGTTTTGAAGTATTGTATTTTTAACTAATCACGGTGGAGAGAGAAAGAGAGAAAATAGCACCTTTAGTTCTAAATTATTTACGAATTCTCGTTTGAAATTACGTGACCGTCTATTACCTGAAATTATACGCTGTTTATAAATAAAGCGCCAATCGGACGTGTGCCCTTCGGACGTATAAAGAAAAAGAGTAAAGAACTTCTTTTCCTCTTAGAGAAGTTTTCTCCGCAGTGAGGATTCGTAAGTTTCGTATCTCCTGTGAAACTCGCGAAATCGCTTAAGATAGGTGAAATCCTTAGCGCGGATCTAAGGATCTCTCTCTTTCTATATGAACTAAGAATATATACAAAATTGCGAGTCTCCGAGAGACTCGCGCGGGACTCTCACTTAATAATTTCAAATGTCGCTTCTGAATATCTCGCTACAGTTATTTCGACGAAATAGAAAATTCCTTCTTTCCTTCCCCATA
Organism: Pseudomyrmex gracilis; assembly: GCF_002006095.1. Lineage (NCBI taxonomy): Eukaryota > Metazoa > Arthropoda > Insecta > Hymenoptera > Formicidae > Pseudomyrmex > Pseudomyrmex gracilis. Next base: position 455,798 of record NW_018020667.1, on the reverse strand, counting down.
CGAGAGAGAGTAGAAGTAGAGAAGTAGCGTCGGACGATGGTGCATGCGCACTGCAAATAAAACCACTTAAAAACAGAGACATGCGCGTCGTGATCTGCTGGATGATGCGGGCGTTATTTCTCTGCGGTGGATTTCATCATCTGAAGGTCAAGGGCCGGAAGGCAGAGACTAAGGATGCACCGGTGCTGGCCCTCGCTCCGCATTCCAGCTTCTTCGATGCACTTCCGGTCGTATACCTCGGCGGACCAAGCATCGTTGCCAAAGGGGAGAGTAGCCGCCTCCCTTTCTTTGGAAGTAGGTCTCTCATCGTTACGTGTTCGCCCAGTTAGGGGCGAATCGAACCAAATGAGGGACAGGTCGCGCGTTCGACCCATTTTCAATTTTAAATCAAACGCAATTTGACTATTATTAGAAGACTTTGTTTGTAGATTGTTGTTGTTTGAAACTTACAAGCCCCAAATATAGCGACCTCTCCCTTTGCGAGAAAGCACAATGTTCGACTCTGTTTCATTCACACACTTCGTTGTACGTAATATAAATATATACATACATGGTGGATGGGATTTACTTTTCTCAGCAACTAACTGTGTCATTTTTAACAATTGTTGATAATACGTGGTTTTTGACATCTTACGACATTTTATTGTACATTTTATCTCTCTTCGATCAGTAAATCAAATAGCAATTGAATTCGGAAAGCACCGGCTAGTTAAAGGGTTTAAATAAACAGCACTACTTGTTAACTCTCTGATGCGTTATTTGATAATATCCGTTGTGTCGAAAAGTGAAGTTAAATATAGAAAAAAAAAAAAAAAAATACAAGAAATCTCTTCGGCAAATTACTCAACGTGTAGACACACATCGCATGTGAATGAAGAACACGATTTGGACATCGACGGAGGTGTCGCAATGGAGGGTTAAAAAAGGAAGTGCAAAGCACGAGGCGTTGTTGTGATTATACTAACGTTTCTCGAGTATCAATAGCACGAGTACTAATCGAGCGGTTTTACTTATCGTCTCTTTTCTTTCTCTTTATCGCTCGATCGTGAAAGTGCATCGAGCGTTCCGCACATAAATTTCTCTTCTTCATAGAGTATGTATCGGTCCGATTATCGAGCACATATCGATGCACTTGGGAAACGTACTTCTCTTATTTCAAATGATTACGACATTGATCGAAACGTGTAATTCATCATCGCTGTATTTTCGCGATACTTTAATTGATCATTGAAAGAAATTAACATGACAATTATTGGAATATACAATTCCACTGTGTGCATTGTACCTTGTCGGTTGAAACCCGCAGCAAGTTAGTGCCATGGATATGTTTCGTGGGCCGACTTACTTACCAGGCCGGCGGGATGAAAATCGTGGTCCGAGGAAAACAGGCGTCCAGATCGGAAGCACCGATTCTGGTCCTCGCGCCGCACTCGACCTTCATCGACGGCGGCATCGTTTACGTCACCGGATTTCCCTCGATCATCGTCCGCCGGGAATCGGGATTAAATCCGTTTATCGGAAGTAGGTGTTTTGCTTTTTTTCATTTCTTTGCGTTCTATTGTGAATTTTAAAAAAAAATAGGTAAGTCAAACCGTTGAACAGTATTTTTTTTTTTTTTTTTTCTTAACCGACATGAGCCAAACGGAAAGCTACCAAGTGTCACGTATTATGTGCTATAAATACGTGAAGTCGTTTTGAACAATTTCCAACGAGGCATTATTGTGTGTTGGTGAAAGTTGTGTGTTGTAGTAACTCGCAACAACTTTTATGTGCGCAAGGTTGAAGTTTTTGCGTCGAAGATAAATAATTTATGTTTATAATCCTTTACAAGAAATTTTTATTACTAGTGTAGGTCGAGATAACATTTACTTTGAGTAATAAAACATCGTTCGGTGATACAAATATATTATCAGTAATAAAATTCTGTAAAGGATGTGGCACGTGTATATTTTATTATTGTCGGTAGAGAAATACGGCATTATCACGAATGCATAGCAGTGCAATAACTTTTTTCCGCACTGATATAGACATAGATATAGATATAGATTAAAAGTTACAAATGTGCAATAGTATTTTTACCAAGTAATTGTGTTCGCTACTGTCCAATAAAAAATTATTAATAATATTCAAAGCAATTAATCCCATTCACCATTATGTAGTACGAATTATTTGAAAAAAAAGAAAGAAAGAGAGTGAGAGAGAGAGAGAGAGAGAGAAGAGCAGATGCGGAATGAATGCAATAAATATATTACGAATTGCGCAACTAGCATTACTTGGCTCAGTCGATCGGAACAAGATCAAGTGTGGTCCAAGTCGCAATTATCAATGTATTGGTTATTTAAAGAAAAACTTAATTATATTTGCGTTGTTCTATTAATATTTCGCACACATGTAGAGCTCATCAACTATACGCAGCCGGTCTACGTATGGAGGGAAGATCCGAATTCCCGTCAGAATACCATTAAAGAGATCATCGAAAGGACCACTTCGAAAGAAGATTGGCCACAGGTAAACGCGGAATATTGAATTAAACCACTTTACATAACAAATATACAATATTGACATATGTGTATATAAAACGCAGGAAGCGGTATCACATGTAAACGTGATTAGTCCGTGAAGAGATTGGCTTAAAGTTTGTAGAATCATCAAACAGAGTTTACGAAGTTCATAAGAAAAGTTATTGCAGTTCTTCTCAACTAACTTTCTATTTCGAATAATCCAACGATTTGAGTGCACGCAAACTCGCGATCAAGGCTACATGTGTGCTCGCTTGCCGCGCGAATCACTACCTTCTCTCATCTGCTTCATATAATTGACCGATTATCCACCGCAGGTTATGATATTTCCTGAGGGAACTTGCACAAACCGGTCGTGTTTAATTACATTCAAATCGGGCGCTTTTTATCCCGGCGTACCGGTGCAGCCTGTATGCATCAGATACCCAAACAAATTGGATACGGTTACATGGACGTGGGAAGGTCCGGGCGCGTAAGTATAGATCATCTCTCTCTCCTCCCATCGTTTGTTTGATCTCGCGCGTGTTTATCTTCGACGTTTATGTGTGTGATTAGATTTTTATCGGTATTTTTGTTTAAAATTTTATCGTTCGCAGATTGAAATTGCTGTGGTTAACATTGACGCAGTTAAACAGTAGCTGCGAGATCGAGTTCCTACCTGTTTACAAACCGAGCGAGGCGGAGAAATTGGATCCCAAGTTGTATGCGAACAATGTACGTCGTCTCATGGCAGAGTGAGTGTTTTTTTTCTTTTTTTCGCGCGAGTCGCAGGAGTTAACAAAAAGGTGTTTTAGATTTTTATTTCCCGTCCCAAAGAATTTGACACACATATCGTTGCGACTCTCTTTACAGCGCGTTGAAAATCCCCGTTTCGGATTACACGTACGACGACTGTCGAATTATTAGAAAGGCGCATCAGTTGCATCTTCCGCACGCGTCCAGTATCGTGAAGACGCACAAACTCCGCTACAAATTGGGGTAATGATGCACACTGCCTGCAGATTAAATTGATGATGATGCATCATTTTTTTGTTTTTATTTATGAATTAAAATTAAAGAATAATATTTTATTTATTTGTTTACGCGTTACAGTTTAGTGGAGTCGAAGACGGAGGAAGAACTTGTGCAGAAGAAGACGAGCAACTTCGGCGAAGTGAATCTGCAGGAATTCGCGCAGATCCTTAGATTAGATGAAAAAGATCCAACTACGCAGCAACTGTTTCGTATTCACGATAAGGTCGGATTAATTAGTTGAAATGACACACGTATATACATGTATATATGTGTATATATATATAATGAAAAGAAACTTGTTCTGAAGAGGAATTTCTATTTATTTTGCTTGTTACAGCTCGGACTAGGAAAGATCGATCTTGAAGAGTATATCTTCACCGTGTTGGCGACGGCAAATGCGTCTTCGGAACTTGACAAGGTCGAGATTGCGTTTGATGTAAGTTGTCGACCGCGTATAATTGTATTGCGTATATGTGTATAGCGTATATGTGTATAGCGTATATGTGTATAGCGTATTAAATCTTAATTTTACACGCATCACGTTGTGTCACGTAGGTGTGCGGCTCGAAGACGACGACGAGTCTGACTCAATCGGAGCTCAGGAAAGCCTTGAGATTGTCACTACACATACAGCCGGAGGAATCTGACAGGATCTTCCAGCAGGCTAAAACCGACAAGAACGACAAAACAGTGAACTTTGGTAAATATTTTCGCGTGATTGATTTTCTTTGATCGAGCAGTTGAGAATGAAGATCAATGACGAACAATGAAGGTGTTGATAAAATATATTTCTTGAAATTTATATACAAAAGTACGCAAAACGTTTCGGTCTCTAACTGGAGCCTTCTTCAGTCGCAGTTAAAAAAGTATGCTTAATTAAAATAAAATGAATATGATTCACATATTGGGATAAGAATTCGAATGCTGAGGGTCCATTCGAAGGGTCCAGTTAAAGACCGAAATGTTTCGCGTACTTTTGTACTAAATTTCAGAAGAAATATATTTAATCAACACCTTTATCGCTCGTCACTGACCTTCATTCTCAACTGCCTGTATTTATACTACACGAGCTTCTCACACTTTCTTCTGTTCTTTAATCGGTTTTAATTTGTTTTTTTACAGACGATGTTCTGACGCAACTATCGAATCGAGCGGAATACGCGCACTTGTTCGCTGCGAATAACGAGGGTTCGAAGAAGGCTATTTGAAATTGTCTGTTAGAGCCCGAGATTCCTTCCGTGGAACTTCGAGGCAGGCCTTTTCACAGTCCCGTCTGCTCCAATCCCGTATGAGAGGCACGTCATATTCCAAGATGTCCTGAGGATCTTAAAAGCGAATACACTATTTTGTCGTCCACGGCGAAGTTGCGGTCGCACGTTCGCGACGATTTTAGACTGCTAGCTCGCGTCTTTCCTATAATCCTACTAAATTTAGAGAAAGGAACTTAGAGCGAGAGAGATAGAGGAAACTTAGAATTTTAAAAACTCAAGGATTCTAAATAGTTTAGATTTGATAAATTCGAGAATGTTTAGTTATACATATATATGCTCGAAGAATACAGAGGATATAAAAATTCGAGGACACGCGCGACGTAAGTTTCTGTAAGAAATCGACGATGTATCGACGAGAGTTTTGACGTCTCGGGAGATTTCACTTTCTTAGAAAGTTCGGAAATGTGAAAGCCCAAGGATCCGAGGGAAAACCATTTTTATCCTTTACATTCGGAAAAAATTCGACAGTTCCTGGTGGCTGGTACTTCCGATTTGAAAAGATCTACGGACGTTAAAACCTCGAACAAGGGAAAACAAAGTTTTATGGTTTCTGTTTTTGCTGTATAGCACACACGCGTTAGTTAAATAATCCGCGATCGCAAAGCTTCTTTCTCTAGCTCGAAAGCGAGTAAATACACGGTATATAGGTCTCGGACATGCATTTAGATGAAAAAAAGGAAGAGAACGAAAGAGAAAGAGAGAAATGGGCTAGTAAGGTGTGTAACTAATTTATTTTTTCAGTTCAATGGTTCAGGCCGTTGTATTCGCTACACATGTACAGAGTAGTGCACGTACGCAAATATACACGTATAAACTTAAATTGTGTACATATTTGTTGTACACAATAGTATGAAACGACACATAACGTAGACACGGTCATGAAGAAAAATATGGCGAGATTGCGCGCCATATCGATCGTGTCTACTGTCTGTGAGCGCAAGTGCACTCATGTGTGTAGGTATGCTTGTATGTAAGTGATGTATGTATGTACGTTAATGTATGTATGTATGATGTACATAGAGAGAGAGGATATACAAGGGCGCGGAGAATTAAGAAAAAGTGCCCGCTTTGTAATATCTGTACATGAACGAAATGGCTGAAGTTTAATAACGCATTGTTAGTGGTCATTCTGAGTTAAAAACAAAAAAAAACCCGGATATATTAAGTTATATCTTCTAGTTAAAATAATGTTACAAATAACAGTATTTATTGAACTGAAAAAACTGCGAATTTTTTTATGCGTCTACTCTCTTGTAATTTTTATGTTCACCCAAACTGATATAATTTAGCGCCAAAGAGAACTATACATATAAATAACATATATACATAACATTTTATATTTATTTAAAATTATTTTACAAGAAACATTTTTTTTTTCTCATCTACACTAGAATTGGCAGTTTGTTAGATTAACTAACGATAAGGTAACGCAGTTATTTTAACTAACCCAGACAGCGCGGAAAGGCCAAAAGACATTTTTAAAGATGTCTAAACGACAATAAGACGTCTTTAAGTTGTTTTTTAGTCATCTTAGAAATATGTGCTGTCCTCTAGGAAGTGTGTACACTGAAAGCATATTGATCGAATAGACGTACGTATGATAAAACAGAAATTAGTTTTATTAAGTAATAGTAATCATAACTAAAATATATAACAAATTAAAATAAAAGAAAATAATAAATACTGCATTAGGTGTTTGCAAATTGAAGACGTGCTATTTTACTTTGAAAATTCATGTGACTGATCAATGCAATCGGTCACTTTAGCTGTAATTTGCGTTCGATTTTATCCGACTCCTACAATTTGTAAAACCAAATGCAATCATACACGCGAGAAACGAGCATGAAGTATGGGAGGAGGCGTTTAAGGATAATAAGTTAAATTATTTGGGTTTTTAAAAATTCCGCCAACTCCTGAACAACATGTTAATGATTCCCGATTTTCATTTTGGTTAAAGTAAAATAAAAAGCGAGAGCAACATTTATATATACGTCGACACTTTATTAGCTCGATATAATGTGTATTTAAAGAATATTATTACAATCGCGTGACTTCGGAATTATTGATAGCCCGTAATTTCCCGTCGGAATGACTAGACCGTCGATGCCTGCTAACTTGCGCGTGGGTTGACTGAACATATCCCGCTGCCTCGTCGGCACGTTTGTGCTTCTCCAGCTGAACGAATCGCGAGCCGGGTCCGCCACCGCCGCCGCCGCCGCCATCAAGGCACTCGCAGCTCAGACTGGCCTGATCTAAGTCGCCCTGATATGGTCCCGGCGGGATCAGCAAACTTTCTGTCGACTTGGTCGGTTGGAAGTGCCGACTGACCGTCGAGCTCGTCACTGTCGAATACGCGGTGCTGCCACTGGTGCTGGTCTTTCGTTGCACGGTGCCGATTAGCGTTTTCGATCTGCCACTGCCAACGCCGCTATGAGACCCTTTACCAGGACGTTCCGCGCTGTGAGTCTTGATGGTCGCGGTGTCCAGATAACCATAACCGAAGCCGTAACCTCCGAAAGCCTTGGTAGTCAGATTGTCCCAAGACTTAGGCTTGGCATATTGAAGGCACGGCGGTGGTCGCTGATGCACGCTTGGATCCCAGTACAGAGTATCGGTACTGAGGCTGGTGGAGCAAGAGGCGACGCTGTCAGCCGTCGTTGAAATGTCGCTACTAGTAATTGAATGAAGACTATGACCTGATGTGCGAGGACAATTGTGGGCAGATTGCTGCTGCTGTTGTTGTTGATCGCGTTGTCCTTGCGCGTGATGATGCTGCATGCTGATCTGTTGCTGCTGTTGTTGCTGTTGCTGCTGATGAAGAGTCTGTTCGTTCCGAGCGCGTCGTTGCTTCTCGCGACGTCGGCGACTAGGCACGCAATTCGGATCGCAGCAGGGACTGGCGAGATCATAAGCGTCAAGACTACCACTGTCGGATTGTTCCCGGCGACGATTCGCGCTGGATATGCAAGCGACACAAAGACTATTCTGAGGTGCCGAGTGTAACGAAGGTCCTTCACTAGCGACAGACGATTGCTGTTGCTGCTGCTGTTGTTGTTGCTGCTGGCAGGTCTGTTTGTGGGACTTGCTCTTCACAGGTGTTCCGGTCATGCCGTTTGCTTGATGATAACTGTGACGCGAGGAGACCGTGGTCACCGCGGATTCGCTTGACATTTTGGAAAGGAAGTGATGATGATCGCTGCGCGAACGTGGCGGTCCGACTGTTACCAGACAAGCGGCGCTACGTGGAATGAGACAAGGTCGTCCATCCGCAAACTGAAAAATTTACGTTTCTCAAATTACTTGCGTCATAATTAAGCGTACAAAAATAATAACAAAATTTTTTACAAGAAAATTGCGCAAGATCACATTAAGATATAATTCCTAAAAGTAATCACAAAAAATTTGAAACATTTACACGCGTAATGCGCGAGAGCAAATTTCTTATTATCAAAATGTAAGTAACGGCTACCACGTTATAAAGCAAAAGGTGTTCGGTAGAGGTTGCTGGCCGGCAGCATTGGATCGTGGAAGAGTTAAAGCTAGAAGAGGGCGATGGATGACCGGGGTTAGTGCCGGCGATGCTGTTAGGCGTTCTCTTGCGCGCTGGCAGTGAATGAGTCTTCCACCGGCCCATTAGAATGGACCGCTCTCTCTCGCACAATCTCTCCAGCTCGCCCAGACGGGACTGGAGAGCGCGTTGCAACTCGATGTAACGCATGTGTAGTTCCACCTGAAATCACGAAAATTTTATTCAAAAAAAAATTTTACTAATTAACACTCTCTTCAGACGTGCAAGCGATTTCATCCAAACTCAAATCGAAGTTGCGATCAGTAAGATCGAACTTTTTTCTCTTACCTTTCTAACGCAATCTTCGAAGGACACGACCATTCGCATTCTGGTATCACAGTTTTTGATAAAATTCACTAGGGTTTTGTGATCGGCTCTGTCCATCTCGTGGCCGTTAATAGAGAGTATCACGTCACCCTCTCGCATACCTGCCTTAAAAGCTGGCCCATCGTACTCCACGTAATCCACATACGTCACCATCTCTATCTCCTGCTCTCTCTTGTAGTGTATTCCATAGCTCTGTCGAATGAATTCGAGATCAAATCGTTAACAATTGAAACATTTGAGATATATACGAATAAAAGGTACTCTGTTAAAATGTTGTTTGAGCGTTTTATAAAAGACTTTTATAAAAGGCGGTTATTGATAAAGTAGAACGAGCACTAGTAGGTTTTTAGCAAGGTATCAAATTTTATCATGTAATACAATAATAACGTAATCGTTACCTGTAACGTGAAGCCGTATGTGCCGTTCTTTTTTTCAACGATAATCGTCCGGCGACGTCTGTCCTCATCAGCGCGCGCAGTTCTATCGGACTTGGTTCTCTCAAGGACAGCCTAAGCAAAATTATTTATTATTATCGCTAAAATTGCAAACGCATTTGGATCGATTATTACGATAAAATAAAATTTCTATGATGCTTTCCGCGAGAAATGTATTATACATATAAAGGTTAATAAAGAGAGAAATAAACTTACGAATAATTATTAAAAATTCGAAGAAAGAACATTGTAGAACATTTTGTCGAGAATTAATTAAATCATGAATCATGAACAGGCACACACACACACACACACACACACCACAATGTTATTTAGTAACATTATATGTTACATCGGTTAACTATTAATTGCTTATATAAAATATCTTAATTAATAAAATATAATAATCTCGCGAAGAAACAAAACAGAACAGAACAGTGCACGTTTATTCCTTACTAAGCAACTAAATTTCGAAAACGACGCGAAAGAGTTTGACGTATGTGCATTAGAGTGGGTCTTATTTCTGGTGAAAATTTGTTTTAAATTGTAATTTTGACGAAATTGTTTTGTTGCAACACTCTCTAGAATGGTTCCAATTGCTAAAAAAAATAATTTGTGAAAAAGTTCAGCCCGATCGAATAAGGGGAAAAGGAGCACCTTAAAAAATTTTATATTTTTTTGAAAACCGTTAGTCGTACAAAAAAAGTAATAGATGATAAAACATCTTTTTTTTTTTAATTTTTTTAAAGGCCCAGAGGCTCCTTTTTCCTTTATCCAATCGGGTTGAATTTTTTTATAGATTATTTTTTTGGCAATTGGAACCGTTCTAGAGAGTGGCGCAAAAAAATTCAAAAGTCCAAAATAAAGAGTCCACTTTAATGTGCACGCATATCAAGTGTCCATACGCGCACACACGCGACGACTCGCGCGATCCTAATACATATAATATATATGTATAGCCTGTCTCTCTTTTATATAGTATCTCACATTCTGTGTGTGTGTCATTCTGCTCGGATAATTGTCCTTGAATGACCTCGTCTTTACCTCCCACTCTACCTCGTCGCTTTTGTTACGATTGCACCGATGGTTTAAAACCATCTGCTAGTGTCACTGTAATTCGAAACCTTTTTGCGTTAACTTATTCTGCAAATTTTTTAATAATTCTTCTCTAATAATAAGATTTTAAAAATTCGATATGGACTCAAGAATTTCATTACAAGCTTGAAAGAGCTTCAGTTTTTATTTGATTTCTTTTCTTTGGTCACCGGCCGATTTTCCCGCAATGCGAATATCAGGTGAAAAGGAAACACATCAATACTCTCGCAATAAATTGCACTCAACTATGACATTGCAACTTTAACAGTCTTATGTAAATTCTTGTTAATTGATGTTTACAAGATGAATTACATCGCATCAACATGCTGCATAGATTTGATCGATGTTCAATCGATCATAATCGAAGTCCCGGAAAAAAATCGTAGACATTGTTTTTTGCAAAAAGTCTCAGTAGTGTAGTATTGCTGTTGTTGTTAATGAGTTTCATCTTTCAAAAGAACAAATGTCAAACGCTGGCTCGTTATCGCACGTAGTGTTGGTGCGACAACTCGCCAAACTATTGCCATTTGTGGTACAATGACTTTAGTGTTGCTCGAAAATTTCTCTCCAACGAGTTGTTTTTCTTTTTTACAAATTCTAAAATAAACAAAAAATCACACGGAAGGCGGATAAAGCAGCGGTTTGAAGCCCAACTCATAAATTTTGACCGTTGCAACAGTCGAAGTATGAGGCTGATAAATCGTCAAAAATTATCGAGAGCATCTACTTCGGTGAGCTGTCACATGCAACAACAAGTTTGACATTTGATTGTTCCTCTGAAAGATAAAACTTGTCCACGACAACAGCAATGCGATACTACTGTCGTTATCTATGGATCGTTTCGGATACTTATCATTCGCTCCTCGTATATAGGTGTACTCGGCCTATTGCCTTTGTAACAAGATTTTCTATTTATTCGCTTTAGGATTAGTTATATATCTCGTTCAAATTGAAAAGCGATAATAATCGATATGATTTTAACAAAAAAACTGTACAGTTCCTTTTTTTCTCCTCGCGGTTGAAAAGTGCGATAAGAAAAAATTACAACGTTGCACAAGTGAGAGATCAGACAGAGAAGCAATGTGACGGTAATTACACATTCGACGACGCCGCTCCATTCCTCCTCGTCGCTGTTGTCGACGCCAGGTGTTCGCCGCTGCCCGGTGCCGGCGCTGTTCGAGTTTTGCGGTGAGCTGTTCATACTGGTCGGGCAAGAATGTCCGTGATGAATGGCCGGGTCGTTGTCGTTGCCGGGATGCCATCAACCAACCGGTGCCAGGCGTCTTCCCGAGATCGGCTAAGTTGAAGGGATTTTAAAACGCGCGTCCCGACGCCGTACGACGCCGCACGACGCCGCGGCGGCACGTCTCTGTCGCGAAGATGTCTTCTGGTGTCGACTGTCTCTGGGTTGTTCATCGCGCAGACGCGACAATATCGGCCTAACACCCCGTAGCGCGATAAGGGGTTGGCGGGGGTATGAGCGGCGGCGGCGGCAGTGTCATCGACCGGAGCCTCTCCACCTCCCGTTGTTGCATCCCTCTGGCTCCATCGCGACGTTCCCCCGCGACGTTAGACAGGAATAAACGGAGATTTAAATACGCAGGACCGCACGTGGATGCTGAACAAGAACCGGAACGCTAGGACAGTCATAATAGCGCGCGCAGACTGATGATATATCCGCTGTTGAATATCATAACTTCCGGAATTCCGAAATTTTAGCACAGTTCTCACATTTGATCTCTTTGGAAACATCTTCTCGTTGTTGTTTCTCAATGATGAATCATTGATATTTGTCGAGACTGAGTTTCTGAATTAAACGGGGCAGCCGCATTTTCTAATGGTTTCCTTGCGCCTGAGTAAAGTGCTTTTCTTTTCGGGACAACACGGTGCGCACTTATCTTCCTTGACGTCTACCAGCCGACGTTCTTTTCGCTTATATTCGTCACAGATAGCAGCGCTGATCATTGCAGCTTCCCCACTGCCGTCGGTCTTCTTGCACAAGCACTTGTCCGGGAGGATGGGAGTGATCTTCTTGAATTGAAATAAGCTGTTGCTGTCAATCCTTTTGAAAAGATAGAGTTTCTTGTCGGGAGACATTTGAAACTGCGTGACTATTTTTCTGCCAAAACTGGAAATGCGGATGAAGACCGTGACTTCGCCGACGCATTTTCCCGTCGCCGTGGTGATCTGGAAAGTGTTCTTCATCATTCTGTAGCTATTGATGTTGTCGACGATCTGCCGGCTCAGGACCCAATTTACGAGATCGCAAATTTGGATCTGGTGAGTACCTGTGAGGTAATTGTGAAGTAATTGTGGGTGTTTTAATTAATGCGAAGGAATTTAATCAAAGAATATAACTGAAGAAAAAACCTATTAACATCACGTCCGGCAAATGTCCCGGCGGTAGTTCCTTGTACACAGACATTGTTACGGGAAAAATGGTTAATGGTTTTTGAAGAACAGCACTTGGAAGAGCGAACAAACAGGATTTGCCCTTTTTAAAGACTTGCGATCCCTCATTAACACAGACGCAATCTTCTGCTGCCGTTCCTTGATAAATATTAATAGGCGGTAAGCCCAGTACCTGTCGCAGTTACATTGTAATATATAAAAATAATATTTTTTAAGAATAAGATTTTTAAAATATAAAAAAAAACAAGATAAAAGACAATATACATAATCAATTTACTTGAAACGAGATGAAAGTCTTTGTCGGCAATATTTTCTCTTGACTAGCCCATATTGCGGGAATATTGACAGTGTCAACTAAGAACTCGATCAAGAACAATTGTCCTTCCATTTGATTTTGTATTAATATATAATTTTATACGTAATTTATAATTTGTGTATGTTTCATAGATAACAATGTTTATTTTGTGTATTGTTTGTCGTTTATCACTTTATTCAATTTAGATTATTATCAACGATAAAGAGAAGAGATAGAAGAAATTTTAGGTTGACATTTATATTTGAAGTCTTATCGATCGAAGCGCCGTCTTACTGTACAGGAGAATTCATTTATGATTAATTATCTTTCTTGCATGATTAATACTTACATTTTATAAAAAAATATTGTAAACAATACTCGTTTTATTACACTTATTGGCAGTTTGTATAAAATAAACTTAATTGCAATTAAATAAAATATATTTATTGCACAAGTTAATAAATTAGTTATACAAAAATAATTTTTTTTAGTAAAATCTTAGAAGTGTAAGGTAACAATTAAAAAAAGGATAAAAAGGGAAACCGCACACACAATCAAAAGAAGTAAATTTTTTAAAATAAATTCAAGTTTATCGGAATTTGCCTTTTAATTCTGAACGTATTCGCTGTTTTTTCTTAGCTTTGTGCTTTTTTTTATCATCACGTCTTCGGTCTAGCGGTTTCTTTTCTTTTACTTCAAGATCCGTCTGTATATCTCTAGTCTCGTATCTAATAGGTGGCCTTCTTTCAGATCCTTTCGGAGTCTTCATCTCCAGCTGTATGTCGGACTTCTCGTTGACACCAACAAGACCTTTTTTGCCGATTCTCAGAACAAAAATATCGTGTTGGGACGACGTAGCGTCTGGTTTGGTCGTATCGGGTTCCGCAGCAACGGTTACAGTAGGTTTTTTACAACCGTTATCGCCGTTGTCAAAGAGACCAGAGACCTTGAGAACTACCGGCTTGCAGAACTGACTGCGACTAGATTGCGAGCTCTTCGATAACTGAAAATCAGAGATCTGAGCTCAGCTTGCATTTTTACTTCAAAACTTTTACACTTTTTTTTTTTTTTTTAAACACATACCGCATCCTTCAGTTTTACATCCAGCATTCTATCGTCAACTTTACTTTTCATTCCCTCATCCCTCTTAACAATTTTTTCTTTCCCACATGGCGCACAGATATAACTCTTTAACATATTCGCCGGATAATTGAATAATTCTTGAAGATTCTTGCTAGATGCCTCGCACAGATCGATAACGCTCGAATCTGTTTTTCGATAATCGTGCATTATAATCCGATCGGTTGTTTCACCAGTGCCGAAGAGAGAAGTCGAGAAATCTTCCGTTATCGGCTCATCAAATTCCGTGACTATTGTTTCTCCGTAACTGGACAATTTCACAAAGACGTCGAGAGTGCCTGACTGGTTGTGGTTGTAAATTAATGGCACTTCAGCGTCGAGCTCTTTGGTTGTCGTGACACCCGCGCCCCAACACTTCAGTATTTCTTTTCTGAGAGCCAAGTACTGCTTGGACAGGTTGAGGGTGCCAGTGCCGACTAGAATATATTTCGGTATGATGTTATCGGACATCTGTTTCTTCACGGTGAAGTTAAGAACCATCTCCACGGCGCAGTTCGCCACTTCATTGTAATCGAGGGGAAACAAAACTGATTTTCCAGCGTTGAACACTTCAAAGAAATTTCTAATATCATTCCGCGACTGATTAAGGGGATCTGCGGAAGTCACCGTTAGATCGTCCTCGTCTACGAAATCGAAGAATCCGAAATGGACGACGGTGGGCACGGCGAACATTTGATTAAGTTTAGCCAAGCGATCGCTCGACACTCGTCTCACGAACACTTCCATTAGAAACAGATAGTATTTGTCTTCCGGTCTGGACATACTGACTGATTGCAATGTTTGCCGACAGATAATTCACGTGCATTATCAGTTTGAACGATGATTTATTGGTTAGCAGAGAGATAACTTAAAAAAGAGACGCACGATATGAGAAAGTTTTCCGTTGAAAAATAGTTTTTCAAGCAGTTATTCAACGAGTCTAAAAAAGTTGAACAAAAATGGCAAAAGCACGTTAGATTGGATAAAAGTTCACTGGATCAATTTTTTAATATGGCACAATTTCAGAAACAAGATTATCAGAAGGTTATCGCGACAGTATTGACAGCTGCCGCGCTTGCTTAATGACTTGATACATGTATATTGCGCAACGTTACTGTTTTACTCATTCAAAAGTCTCGATCGAGTTTGCTTTGATTTACGATAAAAAAACGAGATAAAGACAAACACGTAAAATAAATAACAGGATAAAACAAACTTACACAATGATATATATGATTGTTATAGTATTGCGCAAGATAGAATTTGATGCATAAAACAATCCACGACCTTAGAGAATGATGCAATGTCAATAGAATTAGAAGTAGTTATTAAGGTTACATTTATGTACTCTTTATAGATCTCTCTGGCTGTGTGTTTTTAGTTTTTACGCGTCTTTCAAGCCTTTAACTATTACACCTCTTAATATTAGAAAATATTAATCCAAAAATGTAACTTAATCGACAAAATTAATTTCTATATATATATATTT
>NW_018020667.1:352917-440041 GCF_002006095.1 Pseudomyrmex gracilis | reverse complement strand
TTTTTATATAAATAAATATCTCGTAAACCACTGTCTCGATAGAAATAAAAAGCATTGTTTCCCACATAGAATAACATTCTATACAAATCTTAATTAGATGATCATTAGACATCACATGAAGTTACGGACATCCATTAGACATTTGAACGTCATATGTGTGTTGTGTAAGTATATCATTACAAAAAAATTATAAATATTATTTTTATCTAATCTTGTTATTCTCAATGAGAAAACACGAATATGAGTGAAGTATATACAAAATATGACGCTCGAAGTATACAAAATATGAAAATGTGACGCACACACAAACTTTACAAACTTGATGCTAAATTATGCAATGACGTAGGACCTTTGAATATATGTTATTGAAAAACATTATGACAGTTATTATTTATTCAATTCGTACAAGAGGGATAATACTACTCTTCTCGTGACGAAAATGCAAAATGCGCGTAATAAAACGACATTGGAATTTGTTCGCGGTTTTTTTTTCTGACGCAACAGCGAAAACAGCGTCTCATTCGCGCTCGCGCGCGCGCACGAGCGTGCTTATTGTCGCAACCGGGTTTAAAGTTCCGGATATTTAATTTCAGATAAATGCGTTCTCATGCGGAACCTCTAGTTTACGAGCCGCTAGTTATGAATTTCGCTCATCTTTATTATGTTTGCGTATTATGATTGCGTTAATGCGCACGAACAATTTCTATATTCGTCCTCAATGTGGTCCTTCTCGTCTCCTCATCTAAGCGACCGATTATTCGTACGATTAGTGTTCGATTGGACGAAATTGCGGCCCCCTTATTCTTTCTCTTAAATGAGGACCAATTAATACTCCAGACGGCTATTAAGCAAAAGCTTAGTTGACCCAAGAGTTTCTATTCTTCGACTTCAAAGTTGCAACGGAAACTTTTATCGCTCGGTCACGAGTTTCCTGTGTGTAACTCAGTTTTCCTTAGTTGAAAAGAATTTTACTTACAAGTAAAGAACTCCGCGAAATAAAGCTCGCGAGAATATAAATTTTTCACACAAAAGAATAAAAAAATTATATTTTAAATATTTCTGATAAAAAAAACTCCAAAAATATATAGAACGTACATTTAAGACTCTTTCTTTAAACTTTTCTTTTATTTCCGTCAAATACGTATACACGACATATATACGCATATCGATTACTCACTCGATAGACCACGAGAATACGATAGACAACAATCGCGTAAATCCCACGCGGTCGTGTGTCGCACGCATCGCGCAATGAATAACGCGTGGCGCGCGTGAACGAACGGACGCGCGACGCCGTCGGCGACGGACGTAGTGACACCGACTCGTCGAATTTCATCATACAGCGGCCGCCGCGCTCTACGTCCAAACCACGCCGACCCACGTGCTGACTTATTGTTAGACGTCTTCACGCACCCGCCATTTCTGGCTCGTCACCGCGAATCGCGCCTGTCACACGATACGAATTTAGATGAAGAATGACACACGAAGGTTCGGGGTCTTCAAGTTCACGTCTTTTTTTGAAAAATGCCGCAATACTATATATAAGATATACTCGAGTTCAAAGTATATACGATACATGCCAGAGAGAGAGAGAGGAGAGAGAGAAATGGTATCATATTTTTTAGTTCTGAGAAAATCTTCTCATGCTCAACAAAATTAATTTAATTAATAAAATAATAAAATAATTACTTAAAATATCAAAAATAATAAAAAAAATATAAAAGATGAGTATGTAAAAATGATTATTTTTTAAAATATTAAAAAAATGAAAAATAAAAAAAATAAAAATAGAAAGAGAAAAAGAAAGAGAGACGGAAAATGTAAATTAGCTTCGCTTCCTGTGACGCGGAGCAGAAGGTACTGTTTCTGAAAACGCTAAAAATAGAACAGCACCATAACGCGCTGTGAATTTATCAATCTTGAGAGTAGCTGCGCGCGATATTCCTGAAACACATGCTAAGTGCAGGATAAATCAATTCAAAAATATCTGAATCATCGTTCGATTTGCGATATATCGGAGAGAATTGTTGCGTATCGCTCGTTGGTGAAAATTCGTAAAAGAGCGATCGACGGAGAATCGCTGATCGATCGCACGACCTCTGCCGTAAGTTTCAAAAGACGACGCTGACGACGGCACGGCGGCGGTGAAGCCGGCGAAGACACCAATGTTGAAGGCAGCGGTGTGTGGCGGTGGAAAGCCACCAAGTGTGTGGCCAACTACCGGTCTGGACGGCAGTTGGTGGTGATCTTTCGAACGGACGATTACGCGGATAGAAACCGCGAGGAGACGGTGCGATCCGAAAATTCGCGGTGGATCCGATATAAAATTATCGTGACCCGGGAATGAGATAGATTCACCAATGTGAACATCCGCCGCGCGCACACACACACACACACACACACGAACACACGTGGTTTTTTTCAGTCGTTTGCAAGACAATATCGCGACAAAATAACGAGGCACTGGCTTGGCAGGTAAGCGTCTCCTATTCTTCTGATCGATTCTTCGATTTCTTACCTGCGTGTCGCGGCGAAGCTACAAAAACGTTATCTCGACGATTCTCGGAACTTTCCCGCGCTGTGCTATATTTCGCTCGTTTCGTGTGCACTGTCGTTTTTTTTGCGCTTTTAATGTATTTGTAAAAAAATAGATATACAAAAAAAAAAAAAATATACAAAAACATGTAAAAGATCAGAACGAAACAATTGTGTCAAACCGCGAAGGAACTGCAATTAGAATCGGAAAGAAAATACAATTCTTATTGCAAACATTAAACTACTACTGCAAATGTTTTTGACTCGCTGAGTATCTTTTTTCCAATAAAAATTTACCATTTAGCTTCTCAAATTTGTTATAGACAGATAGTTATAGATTTTACAACAAGTTGCAACAATACATTACAATTGAACGTCGTCGTAATATTTTAATTTAATTTATATAATTTAATAGCGCTACACTATAGTAGTTTCTCGTATATATATTGCTACTTAAAATTATATTATTATATCTCTGCCATTACTCTGATATTACATAATACGTTTTAACGTTATGTCACAGTTGATTGCATTTCCTGATTGTCGTGAAATTAGTCACACAGTATGTAGGGATTTCCTTGGACGAAACCGTTTGCGGAAACCACGTGGAATTGTCAGACGCGACTTGTACGGCCATGGCATCTTTATCACCTGTAGTTACATTCGCATGATGTAACTACTTGCCGATATTTCGGACAAAAGAGTGAGAGAATGTGTGAGAGAGAGAGAGAGAGAAAGAGTGAAAATGTGTGTGTCCGTGAGCACCGATTATTTGACACACATTCTCAAGGTACAAGACCGCTTATCATAACGCACACATATGGGAAAAATACACACACGTATGGCAAATATACAAATGTATCAGAGCGTAATAAGCGCTGAAATAGACATGATCTAATATATTTAACAGAAAAGAATTCGGAAAAACTGCTCGGTTCTCGAAGCAGATGTATCTTTTGACATGTAGATTAAGCTTCGAACAACGATCGATTTCTTGTCTGAACTTGAAATTTGAAATATCACGATTCCGCGAGCATCACGTCATTACTTATCACGTCCAGTTTGAATCCTCATCCCTATGTAAATATTCCGTATTTGTAAGATTCTTCGAATATCTGTTTTCGACACGTGGTATTTTGCAAAGCGCAATGCATTATATCGATTTTATCGGGACAATATTTTGACTCTTTGTCTCGGTTTTTCTGATTTTGGTAAATTTGTTTCAAATTGAAATTTTCTCTTATTACAAAAAAATTTTTCGGAGGTCAAGTATTAAACTGAGAAACGTGGGAACTCTTAAAGAAATACTAATAACAAAGATAAACTACGACAAAAAATGATTATTAAAAAAGGTGATTATTGTTGAAATGTTTAAATACGTGACGATACTAAAAAAAGGATAATTAAGAAAAATTTATAGCTCTGAAAGCTATCAAAGATGAAGCTAATAGTGTAAACTGTGTACACAAATTTTTTATACCTTTGCATGTGTGCAATAATAAAATACATAAAAATGTAATCACATTCTTTTTTCTCTCTTATTTTTTGCTTGTCAAAAGTTCCAAAATTGACGGAAAATATGGTCTCACTTTAGGTATAACGCAATCCTCAAAGTATGGAATTTCACACCGCCCATACTCCAGTGTCTATCTCAGTTCAAAAAGATACGTTTGAAAAAACTGCTTAGCCGCAGAAATGTGACATTCCTCAGAACAGTATCACTTTTCATGCGCAGTAAGAAAGATGGATCTCGTTCTCGCGTACACTTATTCTAAGTGGATAGATCTCCTTTTGAAATGTTACCACAAGTCCACAAGTTCATCGAATGTTAGGATATATTTAGCAGCTACTAGGTATCTTTAGCATATCTATAAATCATGCCGCGCGGTTTTAGGTATCTCAGGTGTTTCTCAACTATCGTCGAGATCCTGATCGAGATCCTGATCGAGATTTCAAGCGAGAAGTGAGATCGCGCTAATATCGGCAACTGACATTTTGTTTTCTTTTTTTTTTTTTTTGTAGCTGCGCAAGCGTCTGTAATAAAAAAATGCTCGTGCTAATTATTTTGATGTGGATAATGTATCTGTGAAGGATAAGCAATTAATCCGTACAGTATTAAATTTTAATTTATACTTGACTATGATCTTTCCGTAGTAATTTCAAACAGCTTATCCTCTGATCTTGTGAAACGCAAAGGCGACGTTTAATAGTTGGTTGTACACACCTCTCTGTGAAAAATTACAACGTCCGATAAAGTAAAATGTGTAGACAGTTGCTACGCGCTAACATAGCATTTTCTGAAATTGATGTAATTCTAAACACACACACACACACATGTAGGTTATCGACTATTTCTTATCGGAACATGCATTACTTTTCACTGCTCTTTTTTTTAGTTATCACCTGAATTGGTTGTTGTCGTGTATAAATCGCTCGATTATTAATACGCTGCAAGTAAGAAATATATCTCGCGTTTATACAAATACCCCTTCTCTTTATTCTCAATTGTATGTGTGTGTGTGTGTAGGTGTATGTAAAATATAAAATGTTTCGTATTTTCTAGCGCAGTTGTACATTTTTCTCTGTGCGAAAAATATAATAAATACTACACGTAAATGCTACAAGTAATTTCAATTTATAAGAAGCATGTGACGCTCACGTGTTACGCACACAATATAAATATGGCCTTGAGTTTTTTTTGCAATTTTACATAATCGCGGTATTTCTCGCGACCGTAAAACGTGTAATTATAAGATAGAAAAGCTCTGCATCTGCATTTGAAAAAACCACTTCTCGTCTTTGTGGCAAATTTTTGTCCCTCCCGCGAAGACGAAGAAAGATTCGTAATAAGCGAGTAAGTAGTTCAGGTAGTTCTGAAAAGAGATACGCGGTCTCTCTCTCTCTCTTTCTCTGTCTTATTCTAAAAAGTTTCTCGAAAGAGGTTCAGGTTTTGATCGTATTAGGCGCGAGATTAACCGCAATTAACAGCGAATTAAACGTCTGAGTTTAATGACCGACCTGGTAATTAGCGATGGTCGCAGCACGGGTAAAAGTCAATTTGATTAATAGACCGGAATTTATTACGGCGACTTCTCGTCGTTTGTCTAACCCGATTTGCGCCTTTGTAATTTCGAGTTTTGTTTAGATTGTTACACGTTACAAAGTTTACACGATATATCACGCACGAGAGATAATTGCGTACGGCTGGCATGAGTTCTGATTTCGCTGATCGTCATCACGCGGCAGGCGTGATAATCGCGAACCTTGTTCTATAACCTGAAGCTCTTTCAATTCATGCTTGTTTATCGCCAAGAAAGAGATCCGAAGTTATATTTTTGTCTACATCGATTTTCGATTAGATTAGCTTATCAATTTGCGATTGTCACGCGGCATTCGAGCGCCAATCGAGCAAGTAAAAGAGTTCAACAGCCCCGTGGGTTGATCACACGCGAGTTTGTTTTCGCTGTTTACCCGAAACCAAAGAAACTCACGCGTCAGAATTTATATCGCTAAAATCATCATGCGCTTTGGTGGGCGCACATAGTCATGTGTCACTCCAAAATAATATTCTCCGAAGTAAATAAACTTACGCGTCAAAATTACTACGCTTCAATATTTGTGGGAGGATTGCGTGGACAGATAAACTGAGTCAACGTCCTCGATCGTCTTGGTCTGCTCTCGGGCTTTCGAAATAGAGCGTTTCGGGGGGATGTTACGGTCGTCGACGATTAATGAGCCGTTCATCGTTGTCATTCTATTTTTATCTTCAATGTACAGAGTTTGATTTATTGTTAGACGACTTATTGTTACAAATCAACAGTCGTGGCGCATAGCATTAGCTTTATTATCGCGAATTCAAATTTTATAAGCACGCGGAGCACTATTACGTGGAAAAAGTTTAAAATAGTTCAAGTGTATGGAAAATATTATCTCTCGCTTCTCTCTCAGCGTAAGCAATATAGAGAATGTTTTTTATTACTGTCTCTACTCTTATGAAAAACTATAAATAATATTTTACTATATATAAAATTATCTGCGTAGGTTTTTTTTTTTTATTTTCCACTAACGTTATTTTATCTATTTATTATACTTCCAAATTTTTGCATATATTTGACACACTAATTAGTAAAATTAAGAAAATGCAAAACCTAAGTTTGAAAAAGAATGCGTCTATATAGCGTATAGTTGTCACTCTCTTAAGTTCTCTTCTTCCAACAGCGTCTTTAGTTACACTTCGGACAAAAAGTAGCTTGTGTGCCAACAAAACTGTAACTGCAAAATTACCTTGTGGCAGCTGTTAGGCTTTTGAGTTCAGTGAAATGAATTCGAAAGGATCTTTTTCTTGCCCACACTTGGCAGAGAACCAGTGACCGACTCACAGGCCATATAGGCGGGTCGCTATTGATTCGAAGAATGACACGAGTTATGAGGAGAGATTAAATTTCTCTAGGTTTAACTTCTTTTAGAAGACCGACATCTTTTTTTTGAAATCTTGTATTTTTGACACCCAAAACTCATGCACATATGTAACGCACAGTAGGGAGCACCATATTAAGCGGCTCCAGAGGAAGTATTTCTCGGAAATTGTTTTTCTAGCTGCTCCTATTACCGCGCGCTGCTCTCTTTCGATCTCGGGCTGCTGGCAGAGATCGAAGGAGAACGACGCGCGATAATAGAAGCAGTCAAAGAAGAAATTCTCGAAAAATAAATTTATATAAAAAAATATTAATATTTATAATTAAAAAATTCCCCTGGAGCCGCACGATATGGTGCTCCCTACTGTACGTCTTATATAGTTATCATACAAAGCTGCTATAGTGGCTATAAGCCGGTGCTTTCTAAAGATTAAAAACACTATGTACAGATACACATGATTATTTACTTCTTCATTGTGGTCACGAATCTGCGTATATTGCGATTCTACGTGCAATCTTTATTCGAAGCAAGGGGCCGAGTTCGCGAACCCGGAAGTGACAAGAGTTAACGCTCTTTCACACGCGCGCAATGTACACGCATAATGCAATCTCGTTCAAACGAACGTGATTGAATTGTAACAACGCGCGTTAGTTCGTAAGTCGATTACCATGTCATAAGTGTGTCACTTTCTATATAATTGTTTGAATAAAAACTCGCGATAAAATGATAATAACGGAAAATTTCGCGTGGTGAGATAACAATTTTGCAACTCCTCGGCAATACGTTATTAACGATAAAGTGCAACCGGTAAAGCAAATCGATATATATATATAATGATTGACGCTACTTTGCATAACGAGTTTTTGCGTCAATCTATTACGTTCACTTATCAAAAGTGTCAAACAACGAAACTATCGCCCAGATCTTTGCACATAAGCTTCTTCAATTTGGACTCTCGATATTGCCAAGTTGGAAATTTTGGTTTTTTTTCGCTGCTATTTTTTGTTTGCTTTTTTTATATTTACGTCACAAGAACGCATAAAACATTCCGAAGTTAAAGGTCGTGCCACAGTAGATAAGAGTTTACATAAGACGAGACTACGTCGTTTGTAATATTTGTCTGACAAATTTCTCTTATCATTTATTGGAGACGTCATTACAAATATCAATGAAGTAGAGTTTAACTTGTTAATTTTGCTTTTTATATATAAAATCTGGTTTAATACAATTTATAAAATCACTTAAATTCACTCGCACGTCTAAAACCACGATAACACAAGACAACAATTTAACTTGAAGTTCTTTCATGTTTTTTTTTTTTTTTTTTTCAGGTAACAGTGGAGATAGCATACCAGCAAACAAGCCACTATGGTAAGTGTGTGTTTCAACACGCGGATATTTATCCGCTCGTTATTGCACATTTGTTATTCCGCATATATTCGCGTCATAATTTTATAATCTTATCTCACTCGTGCGCTCTGTCATAGAAGAAGTGAGAAAATGAAATCATCTTATAAATAGCGTTTTCAACATCCGTGTTTTCTAACGCAGGTGGAAAACGACAAAGCTCCGACGGAATTGGACACTTTCCTATCCCACGACGGATCCCACCTAAAAGATGGCGTTTTGTCCGCCAAGTAAGATTCCGATTTAATTTCACGCATGTAATATGTGTTTATAATTAAAAATACAAGTTTGTAGCGTACTTACACGTGGTAAGCGTTGCACGAAAATGTATAATTCTTTTCAATTTCATTTGCGTTTCCAGGTACAAGGTACAGGTCGCTCCGCGTGACGTTGAAGGTGGATTGGGTGAAAATGAGAAGAGTTTCGATCCCTTTGCGGAACGCAAAGTCGACAATCCGACGACGTAAGGACGCGCGTTATTTTGACAATGTATAACGTATGCCTAGAATGATCTATCATTAGTTACAATTGATTAAAATGCATAGATAAGACTAATTTTAATTGCTCACTATTTAGACAATATTTTTGCAATAATGAATTATCACACCTTGCAGGGATTGCGATACGTTGACGCACTTGTTAAAAGCGTCCCTCGGCACCGGCATACTGGCCATGCCTATAGCCTTCAAAAATGCCGGACTGCTCGTGGGTATAATCGCCACGATACTCGTCGCGGTCGTTTGCACGCATTGCGCGTACATTTTGGTAAGTTTCCGGTGTGATAAGTAATATCTATATATTTTATGCAGTTACATTGCTGAGGATGACCCAGTTCTTTGACAAAAAATTATATGAATTTAAACGCGCGAATATAACGTTTCCCATTTTCTGACTTAACTTTCAGGTCAAGTGCTCGCACATGCTTTATCACAAGACTCGAAAGACAGAAATGGGATTTGCCGAGGTGGCCGAGACTGCTTTCAACAACGGACCTCAGTGGGGGAAAAAATTCGCGAAACCTTCCAGGTATTTTCTTTTCCGCAAAACGTCTCAAGTAACTTCCAAAATGAATCTTCCCCAATGAAATGTGTATTTCTTGTACTGTGTGCAGATATCTCATACAAATCAGTCTGTTCACCACGTATTTTGGCACCTGCAGCGTGTACGCGGTAATCGTCGCCGCAAATATCAAACAGATTATCGAACATTACTACGTGGACGGCGGCGAGTACAACATCCGGCTGATCACTGTCTACTTGTTAGTGCCATTGATTTTACTCAGTTGGGTGCCCGATTTGAAGTACCTCGCGCCAGTTTCGATGGTAGCAAATATATTTATGGCCGCGGGATTGGGTATAACGTTCTATTATCTCGTCTGGGACTTGCCGCCGGTGACCGAAGTGCCTTTAGTAGCGAAGTTGGAAAATTTTCCGCAGTTCTTCAGCGTTACCATATTTGCCATAGAGGCGATCGGCGTGGTGATGCCCCTCGAAAACAACATGAAAACACCGCAGCACTTCGTAGGAATCTGCGGAGTTCTCAACAGAGGAATGTCCGGTGTCACTCTCATTTATATTCTGCTTGGATTCCTCGGATATGTCAAGTATCAAGATCAAGCGCTCGGTAGTATCACTCTGAATCTGCCGACGGAAGAAATGTAAGCTCTCTGAGTTTGATTGAATTAAATAGATTTACGTTACATAACACACGTCATTTTTTCAATTACCTATAATTTTTATAGCTGATTTTTTTGTTTGTTTCACAGACCGGCACAAGTTGTCAAGATACTGATTGCTCTCGCAGTGTTCTGTACCTTCGGTTTGCAGTTCTACGTGTGTCTCGATATCGGATGGACTGTCATAAAGGATCGCTTCGAAAAAAAACCACTTTTGGCCAACTACATTATGAGAACGGTGCTTGTGTGTGGTGCAGGTATGTACAGAGATGTACCATTTTTTTTTTTTTTTCACAGTTCTCTTTTTGTAAGTTATGTTTTATTATGTTTTACAAGTTAACAATATACTACAAAATGATTATGCTTGTTGTAGTTCTTTTGGCTGTGGCGGTGCCGACCATTGAACCATTCATCGGCTTGATCGGTGCATTTTGCTTTTCCATTTTGGGCCTTCTCATTCCAGTCTTCATTGAAATTGTAACTTATTGGGACGTCGGCTTCGGACCGGGAAATTGGTTAGCCTTGAAGAATGTAATTATATGTGTGATAGGTTTGATGGCGTTGATATTTGGATCGCGCAGTGCCATAATGGACATAGTGCGATTGTACACTTGATGGAAAATACGTTTTCCATTTTTCATTTAGTGCAAATAACTTAACCGGGTGTATACCAAGAGTTTTTTTTTATTGTGATTTTGAATCTGTTTACGATGTAGGTAACGGATATTTTTTAAGATGAATCAAATGTGTAACGCAACATTCGTGAACAGTTATTGAATTTCTAAACAAAGTCAATATAATCAAGATTCTCGGTGTTTCTATACAGTCATATGTCGAAAATTATGAATTTTTTCTGATCTTATATA
This sequence comes from Pseudomyrmex gracilis, assembly GCF_002006095.1. NCBI lineage: Eukaryota > Metazoa > Arthropoda > Insecta > Hymenoptera > Formicidae > Pseudomyrmex > Pseudomyrmex gracilis. The sequence continues at coordinate 429,142 of NW_018020667.1, read as the reverse complement.
TACATGTTATCAAATACTGATGATAGGCAAAAACTATTTCTGAACATAATAGACAAAATTGCATAATTTCTCACTGACAACACTATAATTTATTGGTGACAGTGAGAAAACTGATTTTATAAATTTTGTATATATTTTTTTAGAATTCTAAATGAAAGTGTTCTACAATCTTATATCGTTAGATCAAGTATCTAATTCTATACCCGGTAAAAAATTTTTCATATATATATATACTTATACACAAATTAAAATAATTATATCTAATTATGCAAATTTATATGTGCCGAATATGGAAAATTTTTTACTGGGTAAGATCTTTCTTTTATAAAAATGTAGCATGTGTTTTTTTTGTTCCTATCTCTCTATAGCAAAATGCAAAATGTAGAAAATTATCAAATTCTTTTGTTTCTATAAAATCTTGCATAGTTGTACTTTACAGTTTAGTAAGTTTGAAAGCAGACGTAGACTTATTGTTAGAAATAATGACAGTATTCATTCAGCAGAAGATAATCTGCTGTATGTAAAACAAATAATAGCAGTTATATATTTTTTAAAAAACACAAAATCATTTTCTTACAAAGTGATGTTTTTATACTGTCGGAATATCTTGCAAATTCCACAAAAAAAAAAACAAAAATTTTGATTGTATATGTGCATTTATAAAAATTTATAATTGAAGAAATAATTTATCGCATACTCTATAGAAATAATTTAAAAAAATCTGGCATCTTTGTAGAAAGATTTTGATAAAACACATATCAAGCATATATATATATATATCTATATATATATTACGTAGATTATATTTTGCTGACGCTTTTATTAAAAAAAAACTGTATCAGTTGATATTTTAATGTTTAATGTTATAATGCAGTAATGTGGAATAAATGTTTTTCTGGCAAAAAGATAAAGAAACAAAGTTAGTTAAAAAATTTCAAAATTTATGTCAAATGTAAACATATACATAAATAGATTACATGTGGAAAGAATATATTGCTCAAGCAAAGTATCTATGTTAGATAGTCTTCCTATATTGCATTTAAAATTAACATTAAAATATATATTGTGAAAACTGATACATAAAAGAGCTACATAAGTACATGCTCGTTTTTTTACGAGTAAAAACACATCTTTGCATAAGATATAAATAGTATTTTTACTATTTATAATATAATTTGTATCATGGAGAACACTGTAGCTAAAATAAAATATAAACACTTTTACATTTTGTAAAGACAGTTCTTATTTTTTTATTTAACTTCCATTAGATTTTTACATATAACATCACTGCTGTTCATACAATTCTATTCTTAAATATATATTTTATCACATAGATGTTTGTCTTTGATGTCTACAATCTTATACAAATTAATAGTTTTTGTCAGTTTTGTGTAAAATATTACAAATGTTATTTTACCTTATGTTAACCTTATATATAACAATTACAATTTAACTTATATTGTCAACTTATACAAAATACTATATTAATAAATGACAAAATGTTTACCAACTGAAATATGAAATGCATCAATAGCAAAACATTGCAATAAATATTTGTAATTGTAAGAAATATACATACAGACATTATACACATGTATTAAATATTTGTGATAAATAGCCTTTTTATTTCTCTAATGGAGCGTAGTTAAGTAATTTTTCAATTAAATCGACATGTCCAAGAAGCATCCTGCGACAACAATATCTTTTTAGACCCAGTGCATCCAAGGCATCTCTGTAACAATACATTTATCGTAATTATTTATGTAATTATGTTTATGTAATACTTGATGCAGATATAAGATTTTTAAAATAATTGTAAGAAAATCTGCGTGATACAAAGAGAAACTTTATGAATTAGTTTCAAGAGGTTAGAAATCACAAAATCAGACTATTACCCTTCAGTATATTCTGCTTGAAGAAGTCCCAGGTACGCTTCCCATTTATTTCCTATTACTTTTCCGCAAGTAAAACACCTCACAGGAATGATCATTGTGATATTCGAGTGATTCGCAACTTTTTCTTTGGATTCAAAACAATTCTCGCTATTCGCTGCTTTATGACTAGTCTACAATGGGAGTAGGCAGTATAGAGTATGAAGTAAGGTTCTTGGAGTTCTTCTAGGCTGGATCCTCATGCAGACACCGGCGCTTTGACACCGAACGTTGATTGGTGAAAAGCAGATGGTGAGGGTAAATTGAGCTGCCATTTACCCTCACCATCCGCTTTTCACCAATTAACGCTCGATGTCAAAGCGCCGGTGTCTGCATGAGGATCCAGCCTTATCACAACTTATAAATTAGGCCTGGTTTATGCCGGCAAATAAGGCCTTGTTTCGGCCTTGTTTATGCGGGTAATATAACTGTTAATTTATGCCGGAATTGGTACAGTTCAACTATGGGATTCCAATACTTCTGTTTATACGCATTCGGCACTTTTGTATAAACAGAAGCATTGAAATCCTATAGTTAAACTCTACCGATTCCGGCATAAGTTAACAGTTATTGCCCGCATAAACCAGGTCTAAGGAGATCGAACTCCGTGATATAAAAGTGGTCCCGATTTTTACGGTTCATTGGGAGGGAATCCGCTCAAGGGAATAGGTTTTTACGGTTGGACGCCATTTGCAAAACTGTGCATGTACCATATATGTAATACTCCTATATTGCTAGTACGGTGCCGACCTGAAGCTCACCGTTACGGTGCAGACAATATAGTAGCTTCTCTCTCCAGCTGCTTTGTGCGCATGCGGTGAACATTCAAGCACGCTTGCGCATTTCTCTTTCTCGCGTTCTTTCTCTCACTTTCTAATGCTTTGTCTCGCTCGCACTCACTTGGTAGATGCGCCTGCGCATAATGACGCTCGACCATCTATGCCCATATTTGGACTTCGTGGGTCTCCCTTTCTCGGACCTCGTGCCTCTCATTGCGAAGATACGCGACTAGCAATATAGGAGTATTACATATATGGCATGTACACTACTAACACATGTACACGTTTAGATATGTAATCTATCTTGTTACATATACCAAACTTTCTGAAATAATCGTTACAATGCAAATACTTATAAAACAATAATCTAGCGCTTTGTTACTATATTGACAAGATTTATTCGGTTGAAATGTTGTCCACCACAGCATTGTGTGTTTGGGTGCGAAAATTTAAGGCTTCGGTATAAGCTTTCTTCACAGCTTTTCTGTCCGCAGGTTTACGCGATTCGATTAATTTTGCTTCGTCCACTTCTTGTGACACTCCAAGTTTTTCTAATTTTTCTCCTGGCAACCATTGCCTATATAAATTAACAAATAAATATAATAATAATGAATATTATTATAGAACATTTTTGTGTATTAATGTGGTGAATTTCTATTAAGAAATTATTTACCATGTACGTTTGGTGTCAAAGAATAGAACAAGAAAAACAGGTTCTTTGTAATTATCCCCAAGTGCTAGAACGTCTTCAGGTGGTGCTGGAATTGGCACTCCTTTATGTATAGTGCCACGGGGTGTATTAGGGTCAATAATCAAGGCTGGATACCAAGGATATCCCCGACATTTAGCCCATACAAGCTGTAAAGCTTCAATACCGTTAGTGCTACTCGCTTGTTTACTCTCATTTTCTTTCTTTGTATCGACTATCTCTTGTTTTTCCTCTTCTGGATCGGGAGTAGTCGATCTACTCGTGGAACAGCTACTGCAACTTGACGATTGACTTTCTCCCTCACCTACATCACTATCCATTGTTCCACTCCTACACAAATAGTCTTACATTAATACATGTATACGTGCGTGTATTCTTCCTAGTAATATATAAAAATGTTTAACATATCGAGAGTATCAAACAATATAGAAAATATAATATTTTCTGCAATCCTTTTTCGTTTACTTGCATCATAATTATTACAAATAGTGATAATTCAGAAGAAATCTGCTGCAAATTATTATATACATCAAGACACAGTTGTGTCTTGCAGCAAGTGTAATGTCTTACCTATATACTTTAAAGCTATCACTCTGTTTACATTTTTTGTCGTCGTCTGGAGAAAACATTTGTCCGCTTTTAACATTACGCGCTCTAGCTTTACGCGTAAATAGCACGGCTGTTCTTCTATTTACACCTCCGCCGATCTCTTTCTCGGTTGATTGCGATTCAGTTTCCGCACGACTACGATTAGGTCTTTCTCTTTTCCTTGATTTAGAGCTGATCGGTTCGGTTTCGGTGACTGAATCCAGTTCTGGATAATCTTTGCGAACTTGTTCTATCAGAGCTCCACCTTGCTCTTTCATTTTTGTTCCTGCCCGATAGAACATAGTATCCTTGCGATTATACGCTAGACAATTGTTCACCATTAAGTTGAAGTCTGCCTCAAAAGCCAAAATGGAATCATATTCATTTTCTTTCAATTTTGCCTGAAAGCAAAGAGTGTGACATTTTTATTAATAAATTACAGATACATATAAAATATTTTAACAAATACAAATACAAAAAGTACATATTTTATACATATATAATTCAAAATGATTTTGAGTTAATTACCTCCATAGTCGAGAGATCCATAGGTTGCGATACTATCTCGAGATAATCTGGAACTTCTTTGATATTGACTGGTTGCCCGAATACGTCATTTACATCTTTTGCTTTTATCGCTTCCAGTAATGCACGCAAAACACTCTCCACTGGTCGTAATTGAAGGAACACACATTTTTCCTTTCTGTAATCAAGATTTACTTGAATAACTATTTTTGAAATGATTTCTATATTATCATGTATCATGTTATGAGATAGTAACTCACACTTTGATGAGTTCCTTCTTCAATTTCTCACGCTTTCGAACTAATTCGCAAAGCAATCGCGCGCGTTCCAAGTCTTGACGCAAGCATTGCCAGTATTTAAGCTGGCGACACATTTCTCCTCTAATTTCGCTGTCGTGTGTTGGCGAGGAAGAATGTTCTCCGAGCGGAGGTGGTCTAGATTGTGGATGCGAACTTTGTAGTCTTCTGAGAAGTGGAACGCCATTTCTGTATTGTCGCTTCAATGTCCAATAGGCAATAATACGTTGTATCAATTGACTCTTCTTTGGTATTCCATCAAGTAAACTGATTGAGACAAAACAACAAACATGTATAAAATCAATTAATCCTTTAAACCATTATTTTTTGTTTTAATATACATATTTCGCCTAACTATAAAAGTATATCAATTATTAGTTTCAAATAATAATTGCAACCTGTTTACTTTTTATATAAGCAGGATCACAATAATTTATATTTACCTAGCAATTTCTCTGATCCTTTCAGGCGGTATGGTGGGGATAGAAATCACAGGTGCTGATGAGCTTTTCTTATTGGCAATTGCTCTCCTCCTAGCGTCTACCGGATTCGTAGAAGGCTGGTAATCAACAGGTGTGTGTGCCTCACAATAAGCAGTCTTTTGTACTAACATCGGTTCACCGTTAGCAGGTTGTACTGTTCTCATGCGCATACAAAGACCAGCTTGCTGAGCACAAGTTACATGGAATGCCGCGTAGCAGTTACTCTTGTGACACTGTATGCAGGCGCCTACTCCTCTACGCTTACACACACAGCATGTAAGCTTCCAACGAGCTTGTGGAATACTTTCTATACTGTCAATAGGTTCTAGAAACACAGTGTTGGCAAATCTTACTTCTGGTATCCACAAAGCGCACACTACATGTGCCCATTCCGAAGGACGATCGGTCTGTTTAAAAGCGCCCCCCGTGTTTGGACAGAGGACACAATCCACAGCTCTGGATGGACTTTGAAGACATCTTCTGCACAACCATTGACCTTCGGGTATATATGGTACACCGTAACAATCTTGATGAACAGCAAGATTGCACATATCACAAAACAGGATTGCATTGCTATTTTGACATTCTCCATCCATGCAAATGCAACAAACAGCATCCTCATCAGCAGCAACTCCACCTCCACCATTGCTCTGTTGTTGAAAATATGATTCCTTCTCTAGTCTATCCATCAGCAACTCAAATGTGTCCGGTTCCACAGGAGTCAATCCAGAGGCTACTCTTCTTTCATTTACAATGGAAAGCCATGCAGTATCTTCTTCATCTAGATCATACTCTACTTCTCCTTATTAAAATAATTTAAATATTACATTTAAAATATATATTAAGGCAAATAATATATATTAAATAATATATATTAAAGGAATTTAATGATAACACGAGATAACACAGATTTTAATGATATAAAGTGAGTAATACATTTTACTACTTGTGTTTACTATTTAATAGAAAATACTAATTACAAGAAAGTAATGATTTTTATTGTAGAAGTTATTTAAGTTTCATAAAAAGTTTGTAAAAGTTTTTGTAAAATTTTGTAAAAAATTTTTAAAGTAAATATATTACATAATATATAATTATTACATGAGATAATTTATATAAATTATTTACCATCAAGCTCTTCGCCACTGCGCTCCATAAATCTGATATAAGAATTTGGAAGTGGTTCAGCTTCTCCTAATTGTTCTTCGTAGCCATCTATTACTTTAAATTTAGCAACAGGCAAAGTGCTGAGAATGTTCTTGTCTTCTTTCTCCTTTTCTAATGTCGCTGCATTCGTTTTTTGTAAACTTTTTTCCTCATACATACTTGCATCCATGGAAATTATAGGAATGGCTTCATTAATACCTATTTTAATTTGTTTATTTCCATCTTCTCCAATACAATTTACCTTTGAATATTAAAAAAAAAATATATATATATATATATTTATAAAGAGTGTGTACATACATGTATTCTTTGTGTGTAAAATATAAAAGGCTGATTCAATACAATCTGTAGTTAATTAGACATTCTATAGCTAATGTGAAAATTTTCATACCAAAACAAACTTTGCCGATTCCTGGCTGCTGAGTGTCTCAGTGTTTGAGGGACTTGCACTTTCACTGAGCACTCCCATTCGGCTCCTGCCTTTCTTCTTATTAGACTGCGGCGTGCTCATTGTTTCTTTCTCGATTATAACTTATTTTTGTTATATCTATTCGATATATATTAAAAGTATATGTATACTAATTCAACGAACGTACACAGTGCTGAGTCTATCTGTGTTTTTCAACTCACATCAAAACGTTAGCAAGGTAACGCTCGTACAATTGCGTGTAACAACGTGCGTGTAAAACATGAGAATCAAAACTGATCGAAACATTCAGAAATGTTACATATTCAAACACAACGAATCAGCGTGAAATAACCTGAGAGCAACCGGTAAAAAAGCGGCGCGGCCAGGAGAAATCGAGAAACTGCAAAATATAATCAAACATTAAGCCGGATTTGCAACGTTCTGTTTCCAATTTCGATCAAACGCTAACGGTCGATTCAGTCGGTCGACCGATTGGTCGATCAGCCGAATTGACTAAATCACGGTTGGTTGACGCTCGATCGACTAATGAACCAATCTTTATTCTACTCCGTATTTTACATAGAGCACGATTGACTTTAAAGCCCCTTGCACAATGGAAGGAATAGCGATAGCTATAGAAATAACACTAGTTTCAAAGAGTTTATATTTATAAATAACGGTAGGAACATCGGAAGTCGAACATACAAAAAATACACATGTATCAATGCGGTTCAGAAAACGGAATAAGCAATAGCGATAAAATTTCCGACGAGTTGAGGAATTCTGTGTTTATTGCTCATCGCTATTACTATTCTCTCGCATTGTGCAAGGGGCTTTTATATTTATTTAAGGAACAAGCACATAAGTTCTAGTTTACAATAGCAAATAGTTTGTAACAAAAATATTATAACAAAAAATAATTTATAGTTTCTAAGATATAAACATTTTTTCAAATACATTCATTGTGAACTTCGGATGGAATCGAGCATCGCGGAAGAGGATTTTATATTTCGATATATATATCTTATCATATCCGAATCTCGGATTCTTTGACAAGTGAAAAAGGTTTTTTTTTTTTTTTTTTTATCTGTCATTTGCCGTTATTTTCTCACGGGACTTGAGATTGCTTTGAGACAAATGACAAAATTAACGACAATTCGGCATCGAGTACTTAAAAACAGTCATATCGCGAGACAATAGCGATCGAAGAGACTGCGTTGGCTGGCGGGAGAGCGCGCTTTCGCGAGGAGGGTAAAGGAAGGAGGAGGAGGAGAAACGTCGACGCGGATCGTGGCGCGGCGATACACAGATCGGAGTACAGAGGTGTATGTAAGTTCGCGAAGAGCGAGGGAGAGAGCGAAGGGAGAGAAAGACCCTACATCGTGTAAACACGCAAGCATCGTGTGTGCATATACGATCGAGAGACGAAGCAGAAATTGTAGTGAATATATTACGCTTTCACCGTTATCGGTCCGCCGAATCTGCACAGAAGCGTGCTTGTGATACGACACAATCCAGTTCACGTTCTTCGTATCTTCACTGTAAGAAAATAAATTTTCGCAGACACAAAAAGACAAAGAAAGAAACTCGAGGAAGAGGAGAGCGGCGATCCCGTCCATCCGTTTGTTCGTACGTACGTTCAACGAGCCAACGCAACGACGAGACGGCAAAACCGCGAGAGATTTCCGCGCTTTTTGCGCCGCCGAGTAGCACGCGATAAAGCAACGCCGACGCGGCGGCGGCGGCGGCAGCGGCAGCGGCGGTGGCGGCGGTGTTGGCGTTGGCGAACGGTGTGACAGTACGAATGGGTTATGTTGGCGTACGGCGTACCCGCGTTTTACTCGCGCGCACCTGAGACGCGCTCGTTATTTACGCGTTGTTTTCCTTGTCTCGCTTTTGCGCCAAAAACGCTACCCGATTATCGCCCGTGATTCTTAGTGAATTCGGAGCTCGGCATCATACGTCGCGCGTTTTTCCCGTCGATCTATTGTCAAAATCAGCTGCCATTGTTGGCTTTGGCGCTCTTCTCCTCCTCTATTTTTATTCGCCATGCTAGATCGCTAGCCAACGAACCGTTATTGTGTCTTTGTACTCGCTTAGCACCGAATGCGTTTTTTTTTTTTTTTTCGCGATTTAATACTATGAAATTTTGTTTCCTCACTTTCTGTCGGTTTTGCTTATGTGAGAAGAAATTGTTAGTGGAAGTGTACAGACACGTTTGATATTGAGATATATACTTAATTATGGTTCTTAAAAACTCTTCTTAACTAATGTATATTACACTTAGATAAAATTTGACCTGACAAAGCCTTTAATTCCTTGAGAAACGTTGGTTTCATATGAACTATATTTTGTAATATTATTATATTAATATATTTTATGTTGTAGAGTTTACAGTAAATACACTTTAACAAAGAAGTCTACATTAATAAAGCATTTATTAATAGACAATGCATACTTTAGAACTACTTTTTTATGTTATACATGATTCCATGAATATGTTTTTATTGATGGTGTTTAAAGATATGTCACAGGACGCATGTCAGAAGGCTGAGATTCCAATTTATGTATATAAGGCTGAGACAAGAAAATGCCAAAATAAAGAATTCCACAGTAGAATTGGTTTGAGAGATAAGTGGGCAGTAAATGTAATCAGGAACATAATAGAGAGCAAGGAAGAAAGGTAAGAACAAAAGTAGTAAATGCAGTGGCTGAGGGAACAATGGATCCAGCAATGTATGTCACATATTCTCCCCAAACAAATGGAGTTCCGTTGGAGTCCAAACTTGCTACCTACATGGTAAATTTGAATTAGTTTTGCATTACCGATGGTAAGAGATTTTCCCGAATTTACTGTGTGCCATGTGTTTGATACAGAATCGTCAGAGTCCTGCTATAGGATTGAACACAAGTTCAGTGACTAAGCATTTGTCCAATCTTTCTCTGGACTCACAAAAGAAGATAACTGCTAGTCCCGAATTTGTGCCAGGAAGAAGCCTTGCGGGCAGCAATAGCAGCTCGCCAAATCTCTTTAACAACTCCTACACACATTCGCAAGAGAATGTGGGTGGCACTACGTACTTTTATTTCGGAAATGCCACCAGTGATGCTGTTGGAGCAGAAGATGGAACTGAGGTGAGTATTTTTTATGTAAATATAAGAGTAGGTTTATTTTGCCACATCGTAATAAGTGTCGCACAATTAATTACTCTTTCTTATTTCCTGTTTCAGATCGGACCTGTAACAGCAGGCCAGATCGGTTATGTGTATCCGGGCACACCTTCGCATCTACAACCTATAAAACCTGCCAAACCACCCTCATCTAATAATTCTTCTGCCCCTTCTACACCTCCTCCTCAAGCTGCCCCTAGTTTTTTTGTGAGTGAGAGTTTGCGGTTGGACATTCTCCAAAAAAATGCATTGACATTGACACAACCAGATGTAGTAAGATTTCCCGACTTGCCTAATGAGGTTGATAATTATCACGAGCTGTGCCCTTTAGAGCCAATACATAAACCTGCCTCGACAGTTCTCGGGTATCAGACTTCTACGTACAAAGCTACCAATATCAAGACTGGCACTCGTTACTGTTTACGTCGTGTACATGGTAAGTAAATTGAGAGAGTTTGGTTTTTCTTCCATTTTTTCCAATAATTCATATCAGCATTTATGCGAAACTAACGTCGATTGATGATGACTTGATTGATATTTGCTAGATTTTCGACTTGCCAATACAAAATGTATGGTATTGGTTGACATGTGGAAACGACTGTCTCACACAAATCTGGTTCAATTGAGGGAAGTTTTCACCACTAAAGCATTTGGTGATCATTGTTCGTATTAAAATACTAATCAAAATCTTCTATTCTTCCTCCTTCGGTATTCTCGCTCCCTTCTGTATTCTTGATCGATTTCTTTTGCAGCCATGGTTTTCGTATACGATTATCACCCTGCTTCGGAGACTTTATTGAATAAACATTTCTCTTCGACCGAGCTCAACGGTTATACGGATCCGTTCTCCTCAGACCCCAACGCGCCACGGCCTTATAGTCACACCAAAAACACTATCCTGAGACAGCAGCATAGCAGCATGCTGCCGGAAAGTGTTATTTGGAGTTACATTATTCAACTCACTGCCGCATTTCGTGTCATTCATGCTGCTGGTTGGTATTTTACTTTATCGATTTATTTTATCGTTTTTGCGCTTGTTTATTAAAGAAACAATTTCATTTTCTCGCAGGCTTGGCGTATAGATGCTTAGATCCCACCAAGGTACTACTTACATCGAGAACGCGACTTCGTTTGAGCTGTGTCGCTATACCAGATGTAGTTACTCTTGATGGGAACGCTGCAAATCCTCTCACCCTCATTCCACATTATCAGCAAGAGGATTTAGTAGCACTCGGCAAGTTGGTTTTAGCTCTAGCATGTCGAAGCCTTATCGCCGTCCATCGCGACAATATGTCAGCTTCTATCGAGCTGATTACACGTTCCTACTCTACTGACCTTCGAAATCTCATCCTGTATGTAATATTAATGATACTCGAAAATCATAATAATAATGCTTAATTTTCGCAGTTCGATTTAAGGTTGCGATCTTTTACAATCTAATACTATACAATTATTAGGTACTTGCTGTCAAATCAACCCCGTAAGAGCGTCACAGATCTCATGCCGATGATTGGTGCGCGATTTTACACGCAGTTGGATGCCGCTCAATTACGGTTGGATGTTTTGGAGAACGAACTTGCCAAGGAGTTAGAGAACGGACGGCTATTTAAATTACTGGTCAAATTGGCAACAATCAATGAAAGACCGGAACTCAATATGGAACCTACATGGGCGGAAACGGGCGATCGCTACATGCTCAAACTGTTTAGAGATTATGTGTTTCATCAAGTGTCAACTGACGGAAGACCTTGGTTGGATCTGGCGCATGTCGTAGCTTGTCTAAATAAGTTGGATTCGGGCTCGCAGGACAAGGTAAGTGTTTAATTATTCTTTCTCGCAGTGCGTGCGTGTGTGTGTGTGTTTGTATATGTGTGAGCGCGCGTGTGTGAACAGAAAATAATCTCCAATTGTGTTAATACGCACAGGTATGCCTCATGTCACGAGATGAACAGAGTATTTTAGTGGTAAGTTTTGCAGAGCTGCGACAATGTTTGGAAACGTCATTTGGAGAATTGGTACAATCTACAAAGGATACTGTCTAAAAATCCTCAATAGCGCATACTCCGAACCATGAATGTGATATCATCACTTAGCGGTACTATCATTTTACTCTTTATCGAAATATTGGAGAGTGAGAACTGCGTCGAATTGTATTTGATGGTGTAAGAAAATAACGCGCAACTCAGTTTTGTACACATAATTTTGAATCGTCGAATTAGGGTACGAATCACGCATCAAAAATGCGGTGCATTTAGAATGTAAGGCGATAAAAAAAAAAACTTCAGATCTTTAAGTCGATAGGAATCCCAACGGGGTCCTGAAATTTTTGGGTTTTTTGGATTTTCTAATTTTTGGATCTTAGGATCTTTAGACTTCGGAATTCTTGTATATTATAATAATATTCGGTTTGTACATTTTCTGTGGATTTTTTTCGAAGTCTATTATTATTATTATTATTATTATTATTATTATTATTATTATTATTTTGTAGTCTTTGACCTTTTAAAGGTTCTGAATTCTTATATCTATCGATCCTTGGATCTGTGAAGCTTGATCTCTTGGGAACTTTTTGAAAAGTGCGAAGAATGTCATGTGATTTCATGAATCAGCTTTAGCTAAGCTGAATTCGCTGTAAAGCCCATTAAGGTACTATACAAAAATTGTACACAAACTTAATAATGCGGTATAAATTCTTAAGGAATCTTAAGACAACACCTAAACACACTCGGTGTCCTCTAGGATAGAAATCTTAGTTTTTAGAATACAGCATTAATGGTAAGCATTAATTTTGAAATAAATGTTTATTTTTGAAAGCAATCCTAATTAACACGTTGTCATTATTTCTTTCCCATCATCACGCAAGTAAGTTTTGATTTATACTGTACCCTATACTATACTTTTCCGTTACACACGTTTTTTGCACAATTTTCGTTTTTAATGCCCGTGTATATGCGTTATCAAATATCTCAACATGTAAATTTAATTTGCTCCCGAATCTTTTTTGAACTTTTTCTCATTTTAATTTTCTCAACGAACATCGCGCTTTCTGGTTGATTAAGCTGTTAACTTCACTTTGAAACATCCTGTACAATTTTGTCTCTCTTCTTCTTTATCCCGTGATTCTATTTCTATTTATCCAGTCGTCTTTCTCTTTCCTAGGAGGGATGATCACCATGACGACGGCAGCGAAGAAGGGGGAAGATCGACAGATGGAGCGGGGAGGAATATGCGTGGCGCCTGAGGGATGTCGGACTCTCGGGGAGGGGGATGACTCCGGTCGACGGCGACAGTGCCTAGTGGCTGCAGCAACACGTAGTAGTGGAGCAGTCGACGGCACCGCAACGTCGAGGAGGTACACGAAGCTGTTCAGATATATAAAAGTTCTTCGTACGACGCAGCTGATCATTCGGCCGCATCGCGAAGCGGAGTCTGCATCTGCAGCGTCTCCTTCAACGAGCGTGTCCACGACCGCATCGTCGTGTAAACATACAGAACTAGTCGGGAGTGCGTCTGGAAGCTGATCGAGCTTGGTTCGCTACTCAGCATCCCCGTGGCAGGTGAGTCTTTCTCTCTCGCGCGCGCGCGCGAGAGAGAGGGAGAGAGAGAGAGAAAGAGAGAGAGAGAGAGCAGAACGCCGATGCCGCCGCCCGGCGCTGCTGATCGATTTTCCGCGAGCAAGCGGAGCGGAGACCCGCCCCTGAATTTCACCACTCTTCTCTGACAGTATGGTGAAGATTCAATTTTTTGCGCGTCACCGCTGGTCCCGCTCCCGCCGCGCGCGCGCCGAACCAGGAACGGGTCGAGAACGATCGAGAGGGATCAAATTAAAAGCATCTTTTTCCATCAGGCGCGCGCACTGCGACGCAATGATGACGATCGATGCTCCTTTCATTCCATCCGCGCCCCGCGCGCGCTCTCTCGCTCTTTCTTTGGATCTCTCAGTTGAGTTCTCCTTTTTATCTTCACGTCTCTCTATCCTCCACGATCTTCATTGTCTTTAGAGTTCAGTCCGCAGATTCCCTCCGCGGATACGTTCTCTCCCTCCCGCTCTCTGATGAATGATGATCGAACGCGAGAGTGTATCGCAGAGATAGGTAAAACGGACAAAAAATTTATCTATTGTATACATGCGCAAAGATGGACTTTAGTTCATTCGGCAAGCACGCTAAATGAACTATAAACTTCCTTATTCTATATCTCGGTTATATTATCTCTCTCAAGTTGAAAATGATTAGAGAAGACTGTTATGTGAATCAAGCTTTTTATCACAAATAGACGCAGCTAAAATAAGTCTCGTTCTTCAATTGAGAGCCCGAAAGATAATGACGTTTCGCTCACACACAAAATATGTCTTTTTTTTTTTTTTTTTTTTTTCAGCAAAACAAAATAAAACAAATCTTGTCTACTCGTCCCAGAGATTATTCGCGTGTTTTGCAGAACAGAACGGGGGAAAAAGGGGGCGGGCGTAAAATTCCCTCCGACAATAATTCCGAGAGACGCGCTGGACAAGCGCAATGACGGCTAATTCGTCCTCGTTACTTTCTGCAGCCGCGTGACCAGCGCGTAGGTCTTGTAAAGTGACACAAGTCAGTTTTTTAGGGCTGCAGCAGACTCGCTGTAACCTTTTAACCCCTCATTTTCGAGCTATTTATAAACGTGCCGCGCGAGCGCACTAGCAGCATCGTTGAGGCCGAAAGCTAGAGAGCTTGTTTCTAGGCGATGTCTAGTTTCTTACTCTCGAGAGAGAGGATGTTAATCCTAGTTTGCGTTCAGGGCTTTTATTCAGGAGGGGGAAGGGGAGAGGAGATTCATTTAACGCTGTTCTCCAACGTAAAAAAAAAAAAAAAAAAAAAAAAAAACGATTACACACGCGTCAATTATCATGTACGTGTCAATGTTGCGCAGGAGATGGAACAAAACGGAGTAGAGCCGGTGTAAAATTTATATGACGAATTATTTTTGTATTGTACACTTTTTTGGACCCGCCTGTATAGAATTGCGCGATGACGACAGCGGAGAAAGAAAGGTCGAAGGGTGATTTATTTATGCAACATTGATATTTCTCGTTTCGTTCGAGTACAGTAAGTTTAAATTTACCAAATCAACAATCAATTTTCTCTGCGCGCTGAGATCGAGAGTATTTATTGGCACGAAAATTCATCGAGCGCGCGCGCACGCGAGAGAGAGAGAAAGAGAGAAAAGACGTCGCGTTTACAATAGTAGTTCGCGTTTTTTTTTTTTTAAATAAGTCAGTCATAATAAAGAGTATAACGCGCGTGAATCACATCGCTTCTGGAGAACGTTTCGCTTTTAATTCACGCCGTCAGCCTTTCGGTTTCGATATCGCGCGGCGGCAACGCCGTGCTTTATCTGCACGTTTATTTTTCTTCATTGATAAGTTAGTTACGTCGAAACGTTCCACGCATTCCCCGAATGATTCTCCATGTTTTTCTCGTTTGGTCTACTCTTAGAAACGTAAATATTTTTACGATTCGACCCACACACCCGCGTAACAATTTTTCTCCCTCTGTACGAGTTCGCGTTCACCAACATGGATTCCGTATAAATGAGTTTCTTAATTTTTCCAATCGCGCGCGACATTCTTTCTTTTACACACATTCTACGATTTTTGACGCTTTGTTGAGATAAAAAGTTTTTTTTTCGCAGTCCCGTGGGTGTGTGAAACATCTCCTGTGTGTGCAGGTGCGAGGAAAAGACAACGAGATTGCGTGCACGCGAATTAAACACACATTGAAGAATCTTGCAGCCAGCGTATATCTGGACATCGGGCAACGTCCCCTTGCTCACGATGGATATACGCGAGCGTGTCCCCGCCGGTCTATATTCGACGACATATTATCCGCAATACTTCTCTCTCTCTCTCTCTCTCTCTCTCTCTTTTGCTTTCCTACAAGCTCTCTCTCTCTCTCTCTTTCTCTCTTTCACGTTCGTTCTTTCTCCTGCTCGTCCACATCGCGACGTTGTTGAACCGACAATGGTTTTGACGGCGAACTTGAACAAGGCAACGTCCGCTCGCTCTGTCTCATTCGCGTCCGGCATTTCTGACGCGACGATAATTTTGTCAATTCCGTCAATCCTCGCGTTCACTTGCCGTGTACGATTTTCTCTGCGAATCTCGTTTGCGAATGCAAGCGTAGGAGGAGACTCGCGCTTAGGGGAGAAACAAACCAGCACCGATGTATTTGCGTCCGTGTGTTCCAGCAAAGATTGCTGACCAGTTTTGATTGTTTCAATGTCGACTAATAGGAGGGGGAGCGACTGTATATATATATAAATAATGAGCGCGCACGTACGCGAATAAAATATATATGACACGAACGAAATGCGTATCGCACTTTGATTCTCTCTATTATTCTTTTTTTTTTTTTTTTTTTTAACTTGTTTTATTGATATCACGCATTAGAGTCTCTAATCTCCGCGTTCTCTAATCCTACTTGTATCTCAAATTTCTCCAGGGGATGTGTGTTTTGAGTTCGAGGAATTTACTCCCCCGATCTTTGCAAACAGCTTTCAAACTCCCCAATCTCCTAATTGGATGTTATAATTTTGCAGGTTTGAATATTTCTTCTTCCAGAATGTAAAGAGCAAATAAACCGCGAGAAATTGCGGCGTCTTCTCAAACGCGAACTCGGCAGCACAGTTAGCGCGACGAGGAACGATCTATGTATATATCGTCTCGATGAAAGTGTCGCTCGCTAAATTATCCTCTGCGCGCGCGATGCTCCTCCCGCTTTATCGTCAGTGATTAATTAGTTCCGTGGCCTTGGCGATGGCTGCTCCGATCTGTTCTGATTTCGCCGTAGGCGCATCATCTCGCTTTGCATGCGAAGCGATGCCATCGATCTAAGAAAAGACCTTGAGTCAATCGTTGATGTGCGTGCATATCATCGCGCACCCTCCAATAAATCAATCCTCAGCTTCCGCGCGCTGAACTGGAGACAGGGCATTCGATGTGCGGATCGACGTCTTTCGTGAAATTTGCGTTGAAATGGATTTTAATCCCGGATCTCTTGTTTGAATTTTTTTTTTTTCAACTTGATTAAACTTTAATTTTCTTAACTTAATTAAACTCAGTTTTAACTTGTATAACTCAATTAAATTTAACTTTAACTTAATTTAACGTAACTTTTTTATTAATGTGCAATTTGTGCGCGCGTACAAAACAGGGGAGTGCGCGCGACCCGTTCGTTTTAAATATTTTGTATATTATTTATAATTACAATATATATATATTTATATAATATATACATATAATATATTTAATATATGTTTTGTAAATGGATGTACGTATATATCGCGCAACAACACTCGAAATTGCGTTATCGAAATCGTGGAGTGTCCACTATCGCGGAAACGTAGACAAGATTATTTAAACGAGGTCGACGCACAGCGAACTGAAACTAAAAGCATCAGGAGGAGAATACGAATGTTTGAGGAGCGAGTGAATTATATTTGCGACGTGTCGGATTAAATTTTTTATATATTTTTTTGTCTTATCCCACGTGTGTTTAGTCCCGCGTTCGCATGGGCTCGATTATCCTTTGAAGTTCTCGTTAAGAGTAACTTGTCGCTATATACCGCGCTACTCTCGTCTCATGGAGAGATGAGACCGAGATAATCGCAATGAATCTTAACGAGAGCGTCGCCTCGAAAAGTTTAATAATCGCGCGTTAACGAACGCCAGCTGGGATTCTGCGAACTCGAAGTCGCGCGAAAGTCTTTTGTGCCCGCGCGGCATTTTCTCCGTGCCGCAGTTATCATCGTCGAGTCGGGTCGTTTTAATAAAGATTGACAGACCAGGTTTAATTAACGTCGGCAAATCTCTCGTCGGCGTCAAGGGTCTGCCGACGATCTCGAAATGGCTGCGAAAAAAAAAAAAAAAACACAAAGCGCGTCGTTATGAAAAACATATATCGCGAGCGATTCGCTCGATATTGCTCGATGTTTTGCCGCTCATTACTTCGGTCTGGAGTATCCATTCATCGGTCGGTCAGAACACTATGCGGCCGTTGATGTCGCTTAATTATCGTTCTCAGAATTTGGCGCTAATTAAAAACCGCTCGTAATCGCCCGTGAGATAAATGAAATATTCACGACCGTTAAATCCGCCACGACGATCATACTCGTGTTTTATTGGAGTACAGTTTAGCGCGATGAGATAAAAGTACTCTCTTTTATGAGAGTTCCCATTTTAAAATCAATAGGCCTATGTGTTACAGTTTACAGAGTAATCCGAGAATTAATTTATTTTAAAAGAATTTTTATTTTTTTTTTCAAAAATATCGCCTCTGAAACAACGCGTCTCAAACCGCGCTGCGACCTCGATAAGCGAAATAATATTGCGAAACGACTCCGATTATGTGAGATTACGGAGGCTTAACGAAACGTTTTCTCTCTCTTATTTTCCCAAACAGAATGAAGCTGTGTTGGAGTTTGGCTCTTGTGGCCATCGCCCTGTTGATGATCTCTACGACTGCGCGAGCGGAAACAGATGATCTGTGGGACGAGGATGAGGATCATCCTCAAACCGTTCACAAAGACGACGACAAAGAGGAGCTTCTCGTGCGCACGGTGCGCGGCACTAAGGAACGAAGTGAGTTCTTTCTGTAATTAATCCGCGTTGTTCTTTCCCTCCTCCTCTCTCCCGATCGTGTACCTCGTTTCGAGCACTCGTAACAGAGAGATCGTTCACACATCACCCGGTTGAAAACATCAAGCGTAACGAGAGTAATAACACACAGATGTTACAATTTTTCCCACTCGACAATATGTAAGTGCAATATAAACACGTAACATTGTGCGTAACGGTTACGTATTGTGAAGAAGGAAATTGTAACGTTGACGCGATGTTTACCGTGCTATGTGTACGCGCGTAATAACACACGTACGCACATGTGCACGAACGGCATAATTAAGTCGTTTCCTATCCTCCTTTAAAGTTTCTCTTTATTCGCTTGATCGACGTTGCGTCCAATTGTTTCTATTGACGTTTCGCGTCTGCTGACGCAGCATCCGGCAGCTCCTCGTCGTGCAGATACGTGAAGGGTCAATGGTCGGAATGCGACTCGAATACCAACCTGCGGTCGCGCACTCTGAACCTCAAGAAGGGCGACAAGTCCTGCGAGCAGACCAAGATTATCCAGAAAAAATGCAAGAAAGGTGAGTCACGTTTATAATTTCTCTCTCCCCGTATTGTGTGCGGAGTTAGACAGGAAGTCCCACGTCCACGGCACGTTTTTCTAATTCGCTGGTGTATTGTCGATCCCAGCATGCCGATACGAGAAAGGCGCGTGGAGTGGATGCGTGAATCAAATGATGACGAGAATCGACAATTTAAAGGCGAACAGCGACACATCCTGCGATAAGACGCGACGACTTACCAAGAGGTGTAAACCGGAGACCAATACCAAAAAATCCACCAAAGGTATTTATTTGTTCGCTGTGAACTTGTGAAGTAATTTCTTTTCGCGAAGAAGAAAGTTCGAAAACACGCACACACGAATTGTTTCGTATTTTTCCAGGCGAGCGATCGAACAAGAAATCGGGCAAGCAGTAATCGTCAGCCAATCGTCTCTTCTAATTGGGCAACGAAAGCGCACTCCCATCTCTTCGGATCCTTACCGTATCTCGATCTTTTCTCGAATTACCGATTGATTGCGAGGCAGGTCATAAAATTTTGATGGGAAAGATCGACGCCAATCGAAGCGTTTATTAGCACATTACTGCCTAGTAATCATGTATTTCGAATGCGGCGGGGCAACGTGTGTGTCGCCCGCAATTAAACTTTCAGGGTGCGCTGCCGTCAGTTAATTATTAAACACATTAATTACTGTTAATAATTCAGGTTAATGTGCACGTCTCGGTGATCGTTTCTGTTCTCGGCAACAACGTGAAAGCTGTTAATCCTTCCGGGATGAATTGTGTTGCTTGTATCCGCGGTTTTGGCAGTTGGCGGTAAACGAGGGATAAACAAACGAGAAAGACCGTCGTTCATATATATTCGTTTTCAGCGTCGTATCTCTGTCCGAGTTCTTTTATTTTAACCCGTTGACACAATTTGCAACAGGTTCTAGATAGAGAAGAGTTATTGATCACATAACGGTTTTCTAAAAATGGATACGTTGGCAAGATCTCGGAAGGGTTAAGCCGCGCGATCAGCCAGAGAATTGATTGGTAACCGATACGTAACCGTGTTTTCGAGATGACGAAAATTAAATACAACTACTCGTCAGACATACAGTGATGCAGTTTGTGCAACGTTATTCATCTCTCTCTGCCCTGGGTCTTCTTCCTCCCCTCCTTCCCTCCTCGCCCCGCCCGAGTATATTTTTCTCTGCAAATGTTTTCGACGACGTGACACTTTTCCCTTGACAGCTTGAGTGAAAACAACGTTTGAGTGACGTTAGCTTTTCTCGAACGGGTTTCTTGCAACCAATCTGCACCACTGCGTTGTACTGCGATTAAACGAGCGTAGCGATCGTAGAACTCGTCGACTAGAAGCAATCGCTTATATTCTTGAAGGTATTGCAGAAGATAAAGGTCATCATCTGCCAAAGCTGTTCTCTCGTCTTCCTTCAAAATGATCACATATTATTATTATTATTATTATTGCTATTATTGCTATTAATAATTATATTATTGTTTATTACACACACACACACAAAGAAACGCAGCAGTGACTCCCCTTTGGCTTAACTGCTGACCCACTTAAAAATCATGTACAATATTCGTCATGTTATAAACAGCTCTCATTCAATTCTCACATAAATATACAGTGTTCGGTGTTCGAAGTAACTTTGTCCTGTGTGTCATGTAACATGCGCGAGATATTCCGACAATTATTACGCCGATGCGAAGATTCAACCCTCAAAAGAAGAGGATTCGCGAAGATAATAAGCTAAACGATGTCCGTCTTTGTGCGTGAGATTTTCAAAAAAAAAAAAAACAAACAAACAAACAAACAAAACTATAACGGCGAATCAAAAATTTTGAAAATCAAAAAATGGACGATCAAAAAAGAGCCGCATCAAAAATATCAGGAATTTGAAATTGAAAATAAATTGAGAAAAAATATATGAAAAAAAATAAAATAAAAAACACGCAGAATGTTCGCGCGAGCCTAATGAATTTTTCCGGAATCTTCAGCGCCTCTTTTGACAGGACGTCATCACTTCCGGTGTTAATATTCGCAGTTAACGTTAATAATAATGTATCAAGTGGTAACTGGCAAATATGGAAACTCGCAAAGCCAATGAGCATGAAAATCAAACTAAAATAACTCGTCGTCTCGTTGTCTCGTCAAATGTGCGCGCTCTCACGCGCGCGAGAGAAAGAGAAAAAGAGAGAGAGAGAAAAAGAGAGAGAGAGAGAGATCACTAGGTATCTTTTCGACGCCACGGTATAAAATCAAATCCCTCCTCTGTGCAAAAAAAAAAAAAGGTTTATGTGTCATTTGTTTTTAAATCTAGGTATATACAGAGAGGCTCGTCGGTGAGAAAAAAATTTTAAAAAAGTTAAGCTGCTCGCGCGTTTGGTACTGCACGCGTGTGTGACTCGCGTGCGACGTGCTTAATATTGAACAAAGGCGCGAGAGAAGAAGATTATACGTGTTTTTTGATTGTGTAATAGCGTTTTTTTAAAAGTGTATTCTTGTTGTCGAATGTTTTACAATAGAAATTTTGACTCTATTGTATTTTAAAAAAAATCGTAAATATATTCAGACTTCTTCGAGCTCTTCTACGCGAGTCGAAGATATTTCCAAGATCTCAAGAAATTTATTACATATATATATACATATAGTATATATATATATGTTTTAAACGCCCGTAGACGCCGTACGTGAAATGGGGCACGCGTCATCACCAAGCGCCTAGTTCTAGCTCCCGTATTACAGCATATCATCACGCGTAAAGCGACTCTATCGATAATGTTATCTCCGTTCTCTATATGAGCTCTTATCTCTAATTGCTCTATTCCTCCAATTAATTCTTTCGACCGGTAAATTCAATTCCACAAAACATCATATCCGCACAAAAAAAAAGTCGCAAAGTCTATATTTTGCAAAAAAAAAACAAAAAAAAAAACAAAACAAATACAAAAAGGTGCGATTTGATACGTGGCATCGTGGTGAAGCCAGCTTGTAATTTTTAGGGATATACGCACGATGATCAAAAAACGTGTGTGTATGTGTGTGTGTGCGTGTGCGTGTGTGTGGGACTCGTTTATGCCGGTCGACAGCATTAAATGTTTCTAAAAATGAGCGTTACATCTATTTTACAACGAGAGCGAGTGCCAATTACACGACCGACGCGACGTGCGAAATAGAATTATTAGCTGCGCAAATCGTTTGTGTCCGAAGAGATTTTTTGATACTCGAAATCATATATATGAGATGTGTGTGATTCATTCGTCTTTTTTTTTTTTTATGTAGTCGTCAGTTTTTTTGCGGGAGACTTCGCTCCTGAAGTTTGAAGCGAAGCGCGCCTGTTGAAGCGCGCGTGATTTATCTCTCAGTGTAGAATAGGTGTAACAAGCATATCGCGCTTGACTTCTTTATGTGGAGCTTGTAAGAGAAAGCTCTTCGTGTTTTAATCGCATTGTAACATAGCGCATGATAGAAGATACATCAGTAAAAAACCTAGAGACTAATTTTTCAGATCTTTCGATAATTATACAGGCATTCTCTGAGACGAGTGCGCGTAGCGATAGCAA
The DNA here is from genome assembly GCF_002006095.1 of Pseudomyrmex gracilis. Lineage (NCBI taxonomy): Eukaryota > Metazoa > Arthropoda > Insecta > Hymenoptera > Formicidae > Pseudomyrmex > Pseudomyrmex gracilis. The sequence continues at coordinate 406,353 of NW_018020667.1, read as the reverse complement.
ACACCTCTCCCGTGTTAGAGAGACATTTTGAAGTGGATTTTTCTCGATCTGTGTGCGCGCGCGCGAATCAAATTGTTACGTCGATGCTCGCGCTCTGTTGTTGAATTTCCAAAACCCAGCTAGATAGTTTGGATTCGGAAAAACGAATCGTTCGTTCGCTAGCCGAATTATCTCGTTTAAATTGTGTGAGATTTCTCAAATCTTTTCTCGCGCAAAAAAGAAGAGAAAAAAAATCAATGTTCAAACTTCTCTTTTACGGCGATCGTTTACTATCTGCGCACACTTTTTTCGGAAACACACACAATTCATAGATATTCTAGCTATTATATAATAAGGAAATCGTTCAGAATTTTATTCGTTAGAATTAAAACAATTAGAACATACGAAACTCGCCGTTCTCATCGCGGACCGAGTTGAATTTTCATAATCGTCTTGTTAATGATTTCATCTCGTTAACGCAACCGTATAAAAAGAAAATGTGCCGTTCTCTTGATTATTTTTTTTTTTTTTTTTTTTTTTTAATTACAACAGATTGTTACAAAAATTTTCGATGCATTTTGTGTCCAATGTATAAGATTGCAAACAAATTTAAGTGTACATTTTTTATACATCTCGTCGATTTGTTGTACAGACTACAACTGCCTCGCGCAACGATTTAGATAAATGATTTTAATCAAGGTTATTTATTTAAATTGCTGGGTCGCGGTTGATGACTCGTCATTGAACATTATTAGGTCGTTTGGACCTCGTTAGCTCTTAGGATCAATTCCTGAATTCGATGTATCTGTAGCTCGTTAAAATCAGTAATTTTCTTTACAAACTATTCTATAAAAAAGCAAAAAAAAATTGTATAATGTAATCTACTTACTTATTAAAATAATTGTGTAACCATTACACATGTAACAAAAATCCAATGTTGTCAATAAAAATAAAATATTATATATATATACAAGAGCGTTTTTCGCGAGGTAGGTACAATTCGAAAGTACAATTTGAAGGACAATCATTGTCACATTCGTTTGTTTTTTCCTTGATGTTTCTTTTGAGTTTTTATTTGTAAAATATATTAAAAGTACAAAACTGTTACAAAAGCTCGGTATTATCAATATATTACTTGTTTTCTTGGTGTGTCTTTCAGTTTTATTTATAAAATATATTAAAAGAAATACAAAACTTTTATAAAAGCTCAGTTATATCGGTATTATCGATATATATATATTACTTTAAAAAAAATCATATTTTGAGAAGAATATAATTCAATATCAAACAAGAAATATGGACGGACATGTAACACATTAAAATTTTCTTAAACGCACATTGCTGTAAAAAGGCAAGTTTGGTTGTTTTTTTTTGTACAAAGTTTTTAAACATTGTTTCACAATGATTGTCGACAAGACACTTATACATGTTAGTAAAAAACTGTATCAGTGTTGTTGCACAGTAAATGGGGGACGGAATATCAAAGAGTATCTGACTTACATAACTATTATTAGATCGTTATATCAGATCTATATAATACGTACGACTTACGTGTCCTAGAAAAGAGTAGATTCTTTTACATGTTAAGTACATGTTAAAAACATGGAATTCGTACATTTACTGACCAGTTTGTACACGCATTTCTTCTGATAAAAAAAGTATAAACAGGTCTATATATATATTACTCTCTCCTCTTTCTCTCTCTTTATGCATTTGATTCCACTAATTTAATTCCACGTTTTTTACTGCAACATACACACGTAAAAGATTTAAATTTTTATTAAGAATTTCTGATCTATTTCTAACGTGACCATGTGTTAATTGACAGTCTTTGCATTTGTCAAGTTCGAATTTTGAAGAAAAATGTACGACCCAAGTGCAATCTTTTCAAGGCAGTGCTATATCTATTATGTATGTTATTTACGCCACGGAAATGGATAATTTTCTGGAATACGTTTTGCCCTCCCATTCGCGATCGGACGGCAATGGTTCGTGCCGTAATTTGCAAACACGCGCGCCATACTTGAGCAGCACAATTATGACGCAAACCACGAAAAGAGTCAGACAGGCCGTGGCAGGCCAGAAAACGTGCAAGCCCATTGCGAACAATTATTTACAATGAGAGTCTAATTATTTGTTAGTTTAATTACTGTTGAGTATCCGATTGATGAAACAGCTTTGCAATTCGCTATGGTGTCACAATGATCAATTCTATAATCGATGATAAACAAAATGATGTAAAACGAAAAAGAAAAAATTATTTATATCCTAAAGGAGTCACAGGACAATGTGCTTACGATAAAAATTAGCAGCGAGAAATTTAATGACAACCAAATCAGATCTTTTTCTCAGTTGTTAGTTGAGCGCAAGAGACTGATTAAACTCGATTGAACTTAATTAAGTTCCTAGCTTTGGAAGCTTCGTATATGTACGAAGCGTAGATATTACTTTCGTCTTTCTTTTCTTTTGACTTTTTACCACACTAGTTATTAGCTGCTAGTATTGTCATCTACTTCAGATCTCACTCTCGCGTTTCTGTTGTTGCATCTCCATGAACTCCTGTGAATGCTCCGTGATACCGTGAGACTCCAGATCGTGATACTGAATGACCTCGTGCTTCTGTTGGGGCTTGATACCGCTTTCCAGTTCGCTTAAATCGAGCGGTGGTGTTTTGTGCGGCAGCACGGTAAAAAGAGGCTGGATCCACCTATTGCCTAAATATATCGATAGGACAATATTAGAAAAAACTCTTGTAAGTTGTAATTGCATGCGACTGGAGTATGCGAGTATGTAACGACAGATTTCACACACACGCGCTCCGCAGACGCTCACCTGTGTGACGATTCTGCCAATATTCCCGATGCCGCGAGCAGCAGAACGCGATGTTCAGAATGAAAAGAATGCCACCCAAAACGGAGCAGAGAGCCACCGTGACATAGAACGGCGTGAAATCTCCGTACTCGTGCCCTTTGAAATACGGATTCTTCAGGTAGTCATCACGCTCGTCTAGAATAGACATGTCACAACGTTAACACTCTCCCTTACACTCTGAAAAAGAGAAAGAGGAAAGCCAAATTCAGTGTGGAGAGTAAGAAGAGACCTCGGCATCACGCGCCAGGCGTGGCGTGCTGGTGCGATGCCGCGCGTAAGATGTCGTGTAAGATTTCACAGACCAACTTCTGAGCGACAAGTGCTGATAAATGTTATGTACCGCTGCACACGCACACACACTCACACTTGTCTATTTGACGTACACGCAGGTGCACATAGAAATGGACACCGAAATAGGTCACGAAAAACTCACGCGAGCATACGTCGCTTGATAAAAATTATTATGCGCAATACAGAGCTCATACGTACCTGTGCAACGTATCTTTTTATCAACGCCACCCGTCGTGTCCTCGTTATTGTTTCTCTGATCGATAGTGTTCCTCTATAAGTTAGAAATTAGAAAAAAGGATCACTCCGAAGCAAAACCACCTGCGCATTACTCGAACGGTGGAATGTTTGAACATTAGATCACTTGTATTGGGCGGGGCATCCTGTCTGGTGGGGAGAGAGTATTTCTGACCTGCGTACTACGTTAGTGTTGTATCATTCACTCGAATGAAATCGGTAAATTGAGCGATGATCTTATCGACTATGGATTAACTACGCATTTTTTATTTATATATATTTTATTTATTTATATTTATAGATAAATTATATTTATCTTGAAACAAACAAAATTTTAATAATATAAGTAATCAACAATATTGTAATAATATAATTTTTGTGTATAAGAGAGCATTGAGAGAATATAGGTCGATTCTCATTATCTCCAGTTTTTTGACTATCGATTAATCGGCCGATCAAATGTAATGTAAATTAACATGATCGGTTGATTCTGCACAACTAACGACTAATACAATTATTTCCTTGAAATTGGTCATTTCCAACAAAATCGAGAGAGATCACAATTAACTTAATGAGAAACGCGCTTTCCACTTATGAAACTATAAACATTTTGTATTCGATTTTATTGGAACTTGTTCATACTTGGAATTGACGTTAATAACTAAAAAAAAAAATGATCTAAGATGGAATGTGTTTTCGTGTAGCCACAATGCACATGTTTTCCAGCGTAACATCGGTGGAAATGTAATGAAATAGCTCGGCCTGAAATCCAACACTTTGCAGGAAGACCAAGCGACCCCAATTCAGCAATATTTTAGCTTTGCGTCCGATAATTTCCCGCTCGTCTAATTTCGAAAACTGGTCAATAACATTCTTGTCGTGCTGCCGAACGGTAGAATCGGATTGCATCTCAGCGTCGTTCTTTAAATGAAAACCACATGTTGTCCAGCTGCTTATGCTGCACAAAACAGGAAACTCGTCCGTCGTGAAACCGCATTGTTGCAGGTAGTCCCTACCTACGTAGGACGAATAATCGCATTTGTGATGACAACAAAATGCTAGGACTAAACCCCGAATGTCGACTTTCGGTTCGCTGCTTATCGATCTCGCTAAACAACGTATTGCTAAATCTATAAAAACAATATATCGATATTATGTAAATATATCAAATATGTGCAAAATAACGAGAATTTTCAACAGCGAAACGTACCCGTGGCAGCGCCACAAAGATGTTTGGCTATCCCGACTTTGTGTTTGAACGACTGGATTTCTGTGATTTTATTCAATTGCAGATCAGCGATATCCGCACATATCCTTTTTATCGTGAAATTATGTTTTTCTCTCCTGAGTTTGTTGTCCTTTTTGTGCCGGTGACTGGAACGATCCACCAACAAGATACAGGAGTTCAAACTGTTATTTATTTGTCCCAACCAGTACATTAACTGACCTGTTCGCACAGTTACGATTTTAAATAAATTATTTGTCATCACACACACATACACACACACACACACACACACCGCGCGAATTCACTCGGAATTTCAAGGAATTGCGCGTTGCGATATAATTTTTCAATTAAAAATAATGTGAGAATGTAAAACTCCTCATGCGCGTACCTCTTCCCGCTCCGAAATCAATGAAACAGGTGTTGTCTCGCACGAGACCGGCTTGCTCCAAATGCCCGAGAAGAGATGCATCTTGGAGCAAGTGCTTTCTAACATTGTTACCGCAGGTCTTGTCGTTCAATTTGTCCTTAAGTATGTCGTGCCGCAGTATCGCATGAGAAAATTCGGGAAGCTTTTCTGAATAAAATTACATAGATAAAGAAATCAAACAAAAACAACAAAACGCGAAACATTTTTTGTCATTGAAACGTCACGTCTAAATAATTTCTTTTGTTTACCAAAGGCCGACTGGATCTTTTTTATCACCGTGTCGACAACAGCCTCGTCAAGCTGCGACAACGGCACATACGATGGCGCCGTTATAGCCTCATCGTCCAGATTTACCCCTTTGACTACGAATGCGGGCTGCGCGTCCAATTTTCGTTTGGTGTTGCATACCTTCAGATGTTTCTTCAACTTCGATTCGTAACACGTGCTGGAAAGAAACACGTCGATTCAATTTTGCGAGAGAACTTTACGTACGCAAAGTAAAATCGCGTGTTTGAATTTGTCATTATGAAAAAAAAAGATAAATAAACAAACTTACTGCGTCGGATCCAACGGACATTTTACTCTTCTATTACGGATATCGCTGGAGCCAGCATCGTCTGGCAGATGCTCGCCGCAAAATTGATTCCCTTCTCGCACAGTCATGTGGCAAAAGCGATTTTTTCGTTTTACAAAATATTTGCAATGGTTGCTGTCCGTCATGTTTTTTTCTTTTCTCAATTTTTCAAGAATTCAACGCGCCTCTCACAACAAGAAGGGATTTTTATCACAGGTTAGAATTAATGCCAATCTAGATGGCGCGCTCATCGCGCGGTGTGTTCGCATCTCCGCGTCGCTAGATGGCGGCACCATTCGTCTTTCCGTCCGGGATCGAAATTGAATTTCGTCAGTGTAGCGTAATGAGGACGCCGTAAGCGCGTGATTACGCAATGCCCGCAATTATTGGAAGAAATTGTTGAAGAAACGCGGAAAATTTGATGGAAAAATTGTTTCGCGATAAAGTAAGAAATCCTGTCACACGTGCGCAATCGTCGTAAATTCGAACGACGACTGGTGAGTGATTAAAATTGATTTTTTTCTTTTACAAAGCACGCTTGGGACTACGATCGTTTGTATTATTTAATTTAGATATTATAGCGGCACACGTTTTCTCTCCTTCCGTAACAGAGTCTATCGATTTTTTTAAGGATTTACCGAACTCTTTGAACGATATTTTCGATTTACTCTGTATTTATTGTTCACCGTCGAGGGATCTGCGCGCGGGTAATTCGCTAATGTACATCTACCCTGATACACCAGCCCGTCTCAAAGTACACCTTTTACCTCTCCTCATCCCTCTCTCTCTCTCTCTCTCTCTCCCTTCATCTCTCCGCGTTCTCTCCTTGCTGCCTACATCTCCACTCCCTCTCCCTCTCCTCTGTAATTCCCTTTCCTCGTAACGCGTTCGTTCTCTCTATCTCGCAACACAACTTTTCCCGCGGTCGGTCTCTATCTCCGCGCGCGGCGTTATCTATCCTCTTGAAGCGAGCTATTACCCGATTGTTTCTTAAATAAAATATCATTGGTGTCCCGTCGCCAACCACTCACAATAATAATTGTCTTGCGCCGGTGTGTCAACTGATCCTCTCTCGCGCAACCCCTCGTCTGTCTTTCCGGATCTCTTACTCCCTTAGTTTTTTTTTTTTTTTTTTTTTTTTTTTTTTTTTTTTTTGTCTTCCCACCCCGCCATCTTTCACACGCGCCGTAAAGAAGAAATGTATGCAGCAGTCGCATCTTATCTTTGTGTAAAATAATAATATCGTGTTGTTTATCTGTCTAATAAATTTGTGAAGTTCGATAAGAGACACGCGAATCTGCTGAAGTGTGTTGGTTCTCCAGTGCGTCCTGTTCGGACGATTAATTACTCTCAGCGAATTTTCGCGACACGTGTTTTATAAAAGCGCACTGAAAAAAAAAAAAAAAAAAAAACACCGCGTGACACTTGGTTAGGTTCTTTTAAGTTACGCGATACCGTCAAAATATTCGGAACATTCCCCTCAAAACACATGCCCGTATTTACGGCCATAAAACGGGCCGCGAGCGCTAACGATCCCTTTTTGTTTCCCGGGCAACTCTCGGCAGAGCAGCAGCGAGAGCAGTGTTAACAAGCAGAAGGGATTAAGGAGTAGATGAACAAGTGTTATATCATCAACAAAGTTCTGAGACGCCATAAAAGACCGAGTTTCTCATTTGTTTGTAAAAAAAAAAAAAAAACAAAACAAAACAAACAAAAAAAAATAAACGGAAAAAAAAAGAAACAGAAAGAAATGTCGACCGCCGCTTCATCACTCGCTATTTATTCGCGATTCAATTTCTCCGCGTTCGATTCGGAACGTTCTCTTTCTCTCTCGGAACCGTCTAATTTCCGCGAGTCGCGCGGAAAAAAAGTTCGCACCGGAAAAAATACGAAGCGCACATGTTGTTGCGCGTTTAAATTTATTTTCTTGATTTTCGGCAAGTCCGAAATATCGGAGCGCGATCATACCCTTTTCCCAGGCTCCTTCGCTCTCATACCCCCTCTCCCCCGCGTTATCGGCTCAATGAAGGACCAATATATATATATATATACATATATCTATATATATATATATATATGTATATATATATACAATATATATATATAGGAGACTATCAATAATTACCTGGACCCATGCCCGCCTAACTCTAACGAAGGACGATTTCTAACGATCCCTCGCCAGCGTCCAACTTCTGGACGTAATTAATTCCCGGGCTAACCTGGAATGCTATAATTAATTGCCGGTGGGCTGATGAGGGGTAGAGCGCAACGGGTGCAACAATATGTACCCGCTTCGATTAGAAGTGTGGGGGGAGGCAAAGCGAGAAGTGGGAGAGAGGCCGCCTCTGCTCGCAGTTATGCAATTAATTAAATTCAGTTTGTTATTCACCGTCGACTGTTAATTGCCGCAAAACTTCAAGAAACTGCATACGTTTGACGTTTCTCGAAATGCATCGCCCCGCTCGCTCGCACGGGGCTCAAGATCACCGCGCGCGGCGGTGTTGAGAGAGCTGCGTGAATTCTTCGCTTTTATAACGCGTTTGAATAAAATATCCTCTACGGAGGTTTTCGCAATTTGCGCGCGCGCGTCTCTCTCAAAATAGAAAAACTCATTTTATTTGTTACCTTAATTATTTCTTACACTCCGACGTGCAATAATGACTATCTTAATCTGTAGGAAAAGCACGGCATAGAGCGGTTAAATAGGGGATTACGTCAGTAATAATTATCACTCATAATTAACGAGCGTGTACAACCGCGCGTCTGTTGTGTGTGTGTGTGTGTGTGTGCTGGTAACGCGCTTGTTTAATTCCGGATTTAATTGATACGCTTGTAAACATAAGGCAGACGGTAAATAAAGGATTAGAATGCGCCGGTTTAATTAGCGTGAAGAGTTTCCTTTTCCTTTCACTTTCGTGTAATGAAGCATCTTACGATTTTATTTAACCGATGAAAAAAAAATATACGACTCGAAATAACGAGAGAGAAATCGAATAACGAATTGACACTTGTAAAATATATATCTGACATACGTGTCTTTGTAATAATATATATATGTATATATATATATATATGCACTTTCTCTTTATTTATTTATAGTAGAAATAAAATCCGAGTGTTACACACGCGCGCGCGCGCGCACACACACACACACACACATTCTACTATCGCGCGCGCGCATACACCACACAGACATTCTACTTTTACTTACCGCTCATGATCGGGCTGCATTTCAGTCTGGGGAGGCAGCATTCTCGTTTCGGAAGCGCGCTTTGGCGCATCTATTCGGCCTTTGTTTTTAAGAACGAACAAAAAGAGAACAACAGGAGGAGAAGAGGAGGAGGAGGAGAAGGTGGAGGAGGTGGAGGTGGAGAAGAAACGAAAACAATCGATACGACACGCCGCGGCAAGGCCAATCGGGCCGCGTTCTATTCGCGGTGTGGCCAATCAAAATGCCTACTACGTCGCCGGCAGGTCCGCTAATTAGACGCCACGTAAATCAGTCCTGAAACTCAACGTTAATTAACACGGGTTTCCGTTGGAGTTGCTTAGCCACCTATTTATCGAACGACACAAATGCAATATGGTCGGACACGTGTACATCCGTTAAATACCTATCCCGACTGGAGAATGTCGGGTCGCGCGCGCGCGCGCTCGCGCACACGTTGCCGAGAAGTTGGCTGAAAACCGGCCTCCGCATCGCCGAAACATTCGAATCATTCGAATTAATTCAGCCACTTGGGAGCGAGAGCCGAACACACACAGCCTCGATTCCCCTCGATGCGATAGAGCGCGCGCGCGCGGTCATCGAATAAACCGCGCTTCACTTTTTCTTCTTTCTTTACCTTGTGTGTTCCGTCGTGATGATTGTATAATAATAAAGAAATACATCGCATCGCATCGAATGCGAGTCTGAATCGTCGTTAAACATCGACACTCCCGTGCGCAAACGTGAGCGGGGAAACATGATTCGGGATTTTTTTTTTTTTTTTTTGGCGGGAGGAGGAAAATCAATGGCGTTTGTAATCACACGGATCTCGTTTTCTAAAAACTTGTGATTTTATTAATTAATAAACGTGTTCGCGTACGGTGTGTATGTATGTGTGTAATGTATGTATGCGCGCGTGTGTGTGTGTGTGTGTCTTTCGTGTCGTTTTTTTTCATGTGTAATTGTATTTTACAAGAGGCCGCGAAACCACATACACAGATGTCGGGTCCCGAATATGAAGAGTCCGAGATAAATGAAATAACAAAATTAACTAGACGCGCGTGTGTGGGACCGAGTTCGCGGTCTGCGCGCGCGTGCCACTCGGCCGGGGACTTTCCGTGCACGCGCGCTCGTTTCCGGGGGCCCACCGAGTGCCAAGTGTGTGGTATACGCAGTGCGCATTTCGCGTTAATATACACATCGCACGCAATTTCACGCGAGACCTTCTCTCTCCGGGATATATACATGTATAATATATATATCACATGTTCGCGCAACGAAATGTGCGACTCGTTCTCGGTCATTCCCTCTCGCGAGCTTCGTAACGATTGTGTGTTCCCCGTCTTCTCGGGGCTCGGGCTTTCGCATTGGTGACGAAATCGAATCGCACGATTGGCGACCTTTCGCGTAAGATCGAATTTACAAATTGTTACATCGGAAAGTACATAAATGTCGCATTCGCGAAACAAAATGGAAAAAAAAAAAAAACAAACTGTTGACGAGGCGATTAGTCAGCGCTGAAATCAGTCGCGCGAGAAAAGCCGTGTTGGCTGAGGTTTTTTTATTAATTCTGCGTGTTCATTCATCGTGCGTAGCACAGCGAAAGACACCACTTATAAACGCACTCGGCTCGACGGGACCGCGAAAAACCATGGCACGTCGCGTATCGGCTAATCGCCCGTAGGATAACGCGCGGTATAGCCCCGTTATCGCCGTTCGCGCTCGATAGTAAATACATAACCCCATTTATATCACACAAACTTTTAACAATATACAAAATGTATCCTATATACAAGATTAAATTACACAATCCAACGATGCACAAACCCCGGCCCGAATCTCGACTCGAGCCGATGACGGAAGAAACGAGCACTAATCGATAAAAAAAAAAAAAAAGAAAAAAAAAACTCGAAACAGCCCGAATATCGAAAAACGATTGATTTCCTTCCACTTTTTTGTTTGTTTGGAAAAACACACTGCGAACTTTATATCGGAGGTAATGAAAGAATTACTAGTTAAAACGATATACGAAACAATCGACATTTTTTTGTTTTTTATAATATTGTACATATCCATTCATGCGCGCTCACAGCCGAAAAAGTTTGTGCATCCTTGATATGATCCATCAGCGCGAACCTTGTCCAAAAAACATGTACACCTCTCTTCTGTGTATACACCATCATTTTCTATCACTTGCTTTTGTCGGCGTCACTGCCCGCAGAGCCGTATTAGATATCTCGAAATCGATTTCTCGAGACTCTTGGCGGCGTCGTCTGGCGTCGTCGCGAAAACTAGTGATTGTTCTCACCGCAATCCAAGCGCTTGATTTCAAGTTCGAGTTCGATACAATGTCAATTGTCTCTTTTGCGAGTCGCATGACTCTCCTCTGAATCATCGTTTCTTTTTTTTTTTTTTTTCGTTGAGGAAAAATTCAAAAATCAATCGGGCGCGCGACTTTCAACGTTTAAACATACATAGAGCGATTGATTAGTTCGACTCGTGATTACACGCACACATGAGAGAGTGCATCGACGAGATTCGAGAGAGTTTATGTTTCGAGCGACACTTGATCGATGATGAGATCCACGGAGGTCGTATTTCTCAAATGAGAGCATTTAAACGAAATGAAAACGAATAACCGCGCGAGCACACCAAGTTTCTTCGTCGTCTTTGTAACAATACTATACATTTCGTGCCGAGAGGTACGTCGCCTGTTACGCTTGTTACCTTCAAACTGCTTCGAACATGCGTTGCGCCAATGTCATTTCTTGTTTGTCGCGAGAGAGTTGTGTCACTAATGCGTACGGTTGTCGTCGTGCAACGTCCGCGTGCCAGTAACACGCGATTACTCTTCGAAGAAATTCGCGAATGAACGTCGAGAATTTTAGAGAGAAGTGAGACAAAGAAGAATTTTAAATTAAACTCACCGAGAGAGAGAGAAAGAGAGAGAGAGAGAGAGAGAGAGGGAGAGGGAGAGAAAGAGGGAGAAGAAGAGAAGAGGATTGATGTTCTCTTGAGAAAGTTATAACGTTTTCACTGGCAAAAGCGGTTCTTGCAGACAACCTGCTTATTGACCAACTTTAACAATGCACAACGTAGACTTCGCTAAACGACGCGAGAGATATACTCTCCGAGACAACTGTGAGTTTTATTCCACTCTCCGAGAGAACGACATCGGTCGCATTTTGCGCTTCAACATATCGTAATGTACTCTCGCGATTACACTTACGATAAACTCGATATTTATCCGGATTCGTTTGAGGATATAACGTCAAGAGCAGATTTTTGTTTTGCGTAACGGACTTTCAATTGATTATGCTGCTTTGTACATGACAAATTTCACGAGAAAAGGAAAAAAAGAACGACAGAATGGGAAAAGAACAAAAAAAAAAAAAAAAAGAAAAAAAAAGAAAAAATAAGAAAGAGAGAGAGGAAAGAAGCGAAGCGACGCCGGTATATCTAACAAGAAGGATTCGAATGATAATTCCGTGTCGTTCGTCTCACCTCGGTACTCAATTAACGATGGCGGGAACAAGGGCCGCCTAATGAGTTTACGGAACGCGGCGGCGGTGGCGGCGGATCGACAGGAACGATGATTTTGAAAGAAAAATAATTTTCTAAGGATCCAGAACGAGAGAGAGAGAGAGAGAAAGAGAAAGCGCTGTCGTCGTTTCGCGTCTTTCTTTCAATCTTTATCGAATTTTCGTCTTTTTTCTCTTCGATTGTCATCCGTCTTTCTCGCGCAGCAAGATCCTCGTCAATCGCACGTGTCGAGTGTAGCACACACGACGCCGTTCTGAGAATACGTGCTGTCTTCGAAGTAATAACGAAAAAACAAAAAAAAAAAAAAAAAAAAACCGAGCACGCGTTTGCAAAAACTCGCGAATTGACGAATCGGTCGAAACGAATTAATAATTCTTTCAATCAAAACTTTTTTTTTGTAAATAAATAATACGGACATTTTGGTATATATATATATATATATACATGTGAATGCGATTTGATTCGGTAGAGAGAGATTGTGGAGAATGACACATTGATAGGAAGAATTATTTCGACATTTTCGCAAAAACACACGCGAAAAGAACGCGCCGGTTGCAAGTGTCACTCAACGAATTCTACATTTCACATCTCGTGTCGAGGGAGGGGATTTTATTGCAACGGGATAGGTGTAAAGGACTTTTTAAAGAGAAGAAAATTGACGTCAACTACTGCAGCTGATGGTATTTTGCACGATGGATCGTACTTTTTTTTTTTTTTTTTTATACTTTCTTCGATTCTTTACAATTGAGCAAAGATTATTATTAAAGAAGACCCGGCGGATTTGCTTGCGTCACGGAGATGCTTTCCGCGATGCGGTGTCAAGTGTGATCACGCGGATCTGTCGCGGATACATCGCACAGCGCTTCGTTTCTGAAGAAAAATGAGGTTCTCAATTCTTTAACTCGCTACCGTTCGAACTTCTCGAACTTCTTGCGGCAATGTCTGTAAGAAATATAATATATTCAAAGGAGACAATTGTCAGTATGTGTGTGCTGCAAAAATCAACGGAAATTCACGCGTCCATTACAAGTCTAAAAAACCAACGTGCACATGAAGTCGAGAAGCGGTTCTTCGGATTTGATTCAATGAGATCTCGGTATCCGCGCCAAATTTGCCACTCGACACGGCAACATCGGCGGAACGCAAAAGACACATACGACATCCGCGGCAAGTTCTATTATGTTCAGTAAACGCGGTGTCCATAGTTCGGAGACGTTCGGCTACCGCGACCACACGTCGTTTCAGATACACGTTCGATATCACGGCGCCAAGTCCAGAGACACTGAAAATTTTCAAAGTCGACGCGATCCCACGTAGGAATCTTCTTCGTCTACCAGGTAAATTTTCCTGAGGGGTAGGGCACTGGACTTCGCAATGACACATTAGGTCTCTCTCGTTCATCGCTACGTCCTTAGGGGATTCGGACTTGCTGCGTTGAGCAGGTGTGAGCAGGTTCAGTCGCAGGTATCTTGGGCCCAGGGCGACCAGTCCTGATAGCTGGCTGCTTGCAGGTGCGATTGCTGGGCCGCCAGACCCGGATGCACGAGTGCCATCTGGTGATGATGGTGATGATGGTGGTAGTGGTGATAGTGCTGATGACCCGGCGGAGGCGGCGAATAGGGATCCACCCCGACGGCGACGTCCACGACGTCTACCTGTGGCGAAGGTACGACGGCTGGGGGCGTCGGCTGTGGAGAGGGTTGCACCTTCTTCGGGCGACCGACCGGGTTGCCACCTCATTCGCGGCTCCTCCGCGGTCTGCCGACTTTACCTTTCCTCACGGGCGTGCCGCTATTGCCGGTCGCGGCGGCAGCCGCTGTGAGACTCGACGACTTCACGATCTTGTGCCAATCGGTCTCGCAAACCGGCGACCCCGAGAGCAGGTAGTATCTGTAACATTGCAAACAAATCCCATATCACGTTAGGCGCGCCTCGCCGCAACACATACATAAATCAAGATGTCCATCCGCTTGTGAGAAAGAATTAAAGGCAATTTGTGGCAAAACTCACCTGTCGCCGGATACGAGCTGACCGCCGCACTTGTTGCAGGTGAAACATTTCAGGTGAAACACCGAGTCGCCGGCCCTCATGACCAGCTCGGTCGCGGGAATTGCGTTGCCGCAACTCGCGCAAACTCCGCTGTTGCCAAACATTCTGTAACAAAACACACAAAACGATCGCGATTAAAGTAAGTGTTTAAAATGGACGATTGGAATTCGGAAATTTCTCGATTAAGAAAAAATCGGAAATACGTGTCGCGTATATTGGGACGCGTCAGGTCCCATGACGAATTGGGTCTTTGAAAGCGTCAGGTGTTCGCGATTATGGCGATGATTCGACGATTATTTTTGCCAATTTCGCCTGCGGTCTCTGACACACACCGGAGTATTCCAATACCGACGCACGCGCGTATCCTCGTCGTTAATGTTTGCGAAGCGGTTGTCAGTCGTATACTCGCTGGCTCGTAAAGTCGGATGTTTATGCAGCAATTAGCTATGTAACGATACGTGAGTATGTCAAATGGGAAGGAGGGGGAATATTCGACGCTACGGTTTCACGTCTCTTGTGACCAGCGGCGTAAAGGAATTCTCCCTCCGCAGGGAGAGAGAGAGAGAGAAAGAGAGAGAGAGAGAAAGAGAGAGAGAGAGAGACACACACGTATCGGTAACGCGCGCGCTCGTCGGGTTCCGATCCGAGACAAGATTCGAATTTTAAGAAAGAATCTGCCGATCACCTCGGCGATTAAGAGGCTTCTCGCTCCGGTGTCGCGGAGACGTGTTGCGCACAGTTGAAATCGGATTTCATTTAACTTTTAATGAAATATTTAATTGAATTGGCTTTTGAAAAGCACGATAGAGACTCGGCATATCAATATTTACGTCGGAGCTTTACTCGAGAGCGCGCATAAGGTTGTTACGACGACGACGGACCGGATTGGATTTGAGGTCTCTCGTTATTAATTTAATTACCGGCTGACAGTTCTATAATTAAATTGCTAATTTATCTGTCCAACATCCGGCTGATCGCGCTAGCACGGCCGTATCTGAATGATTGCTCGCCGAATGACGTTTCAATCCTTTTCATCTTCTTTCTCTCTCGTTTTTCCTATTTCCTTCCTCTCCCTCCCCTCTCTCTTCCCGCTCTTCTTTTTTTTTTTTTTTTTTTTTTTTTTACGATGTGTCTTTGATGCCTCGCAACGCTTCAATTATAAATGCGCGCGTCCTTCCTTTCACTACTCACGGAACACATGCGGATGATGAAAACAAATTTTCGCGTCGAACACTCTACTTACTTACTTCGCGAAACAAGAAAATATGGCAATATACCAATTTCAGAAGCACTGCCGGAGACTCTCGTCTCCGGGCGCGGAATATTACTTTCTCGTTCGCGTTCAAACCCACGACATGATCCGAGAAAGTAAAACAATGTCGTACAAGCGTGTGTTTCACGCATTATTAAATATGATAATCGATCGCGAGAAATATCGCATGCCGCAAATAAAAACGATTCTTCTAGAGAAATTGCGTATCATTAAGAAATTTCACCGCGATTATTGATTCGATAACGAATCAATTATCCGCTGATTAGCATTTCGTCTCTCGTGAAGGTGTATCCGATATACACGCCCGCTCGAGGACGCTAATATCCGCGCGCATCTGGCGAAGTCCTAATCTACGTAAAAGTAAGTTTCTCTCCGACGAGTATTTCGCGTATCATAAATAAAAAAATAAAAAAATTAAAAAAACGCGGCAAGTTTTAATTTGCGGCCTCGTCAACCCGCGCCGCGCGCGTATCTACTTCCGGGCCGCATCCTTCGCGAGATTTAATGAGCGAAGGTGCGTGATCGGCCGAATTGGTCTCTGCATTTTCGATTTCTCCTTAATTGCTAATTAGAGACGAACGGCCAAAGTCAATCAGCTCTAGAATGGATAGGAGGAATTATACAGTTGATGATCAAGGATCAGCCTCATAACGTCTTGTTCCCTCTTACCTTCCCGCTCTCTCTCTCTCTCTCTCTCTCTCATTCTCACGGTCTTTTTTGCTCTGGCCTCTTAATCGCCTAACGTTATTACGGGTATCATTATTCACGCGTGTTTTACGCGACCATTCTGGAAAGCTGATGACAAGGAAGAATTTTCGATTACCCCCGTGAGTCTCTTTATTTATAGCGGTTGTATAAAAAAAAAAAAAAAAAAAAAAAGTACACGGATCGCCGCATTAAAATTTACATTCCTCTTATTTTGCTTAATTAGAGACACTTGAAAAACGTTTTAATTAGTTCCATTAACAGTTCAGATGCATGTTCAGACGAGCGCNGTCTTTTTTGCTCTGGCCTCTTAATCGCCTAACGTTATTACGGGTATCATTATTCACGCGTGTTTTACGCGACCATTCTGGAAAGCTGATGACAACGAAGGATTTTCGGTTACGCCAATGAGTCTCTTTATTTATAGTTGTATAAAAAAAAAAAAAAAAAAAAAAAAGAGTACACGCAACGCCGCGCGCAAATTTACATTCCTCTTATTTTGCTTAATTAGAGACACTTGAAAAACGTTTTAATTAGTTCCATTAACAGTTCAGATGCATGTTCAGACGAGCGCGATGCGATCGCACCTGCAGCGGGCAATGTAACACAGTTAAGTGATTAACAATCGCGCGCACGGCACCGCACAATGCCGATCTGTAAAAATTCCGAGAGATTTAAATGCAATGCATGTGGCGCGTCACGTTGCGTAGAAACGTCAAACACGAACTTCCTCCCTTCCCCATCCGCCCCGGGCGTTTAATAATTTTAATGAGCGAAGTTCAGTGCAGTCCGCACTAAGAGAGTAATTGGCGATTACGGTCGGTGGAGCGATCTTTAACGAGCGGTCTACGCAATTTCTAATTAGTTGATTTCACCAATGATAATACGAGCGCGCGCGCGCGCGCGCGTGAGTGCCTCGCCCTCCTTGTCCAACTCCTCTAACTTGATACGCAATTTGCCGCGCGCGCGCCCCTTTGCGTTTTAATTGCGGCCGACGTGTCAATCTTGCCTGCGCTAACAAGCGTCTCTAAAGGCGCGTGTCACGCGTGCACGTTATTTCGCAACGAGGCAATAATTTGATGGATCGGGAGGAATCTTTTGGAAACCGCAATTAGAGATTGAGCAACGATGAGAGAGAGAGAGAAAGAGAGAGAGAGAGAACGTGTGTAAAACACGCGCCAAGTTTCGCAATGCACATTCACGTGCACGCGACAAGTACGAATTCTCATCGGATTCTCTCAATTGTATTGTAGCAACTTCTACATATATCGAACGATCCGCTATTCTCCTTCTCTTTTCCTCTT
Organism: Pseudomyrmex gracilis; assembly: GCF_002006095.1. NCBI lineage: Eukaryota > Metazoa > Arthropoda > Insecta > Hymenoptera > Formicidae > Pseudomyrmex > Pseudomyrmex gracilis. The sequence goes on along the minus strand of NW_018020667.1, from coordinate 388,667 downwards.
TCTCTCTCTCTTTCTCTCTCACCGCTTTCGATTTCGAAAGATTCGTGACCAAGTGCTACCTCCACCCTTCAGATCACCTTCTCACTCTCGGGCACCCTCGCTCATTATGCGTCGTGCCCCTTTGCCGCACACACAGGTCGCTAACAAGAGGGAATAAGAGAGAAACACACAAGGACGCGAGGGGCGCGCGTATGTCGAAACGAACGTATTCACACATGGGAGCGCGCGAGTGTGGTCGACCCCCGCCTGTTAATGAGTTAGACTCCTACCTTACCCTCGGCACTTTAATTGTCTAAAGCACAAATTGGGCGGCTTTAATTAGCGTAATTATTTGGTTCGTTTGTCCGTTTATCCAAGATCCCTGTATCGAGCGAGGGTCGAACGAGCTGCTGCCCTCTTGCGAGACTAAATAGATTCATTAGCGCTTTGTGCGATTATAAAAATCCAAATTTTCAAACCCGGCCCTACCTTTCGTGTAAAAAAGCTTTTCGATTTGATCCGCGTCTTGGACACTTCCCTAACGCGATCCTCGTTGTCGAGAGAAAACTGTTTCTCGCGAGCAAATGGCAATCCTTTTTGCAATTATTACTTGGAATTTAATAAAAACCCTTTCTCTCTCTCTCTCACTCTCTCTCTCTCTCTTTCGGATTTTTTAATATTGTTAATAAAACAACGCAACGAGAGTCACGTCGTATAACAAAATTCTTGATTACTTTTTCTCCCTTTTGAAATCACACGTGCGGCTGTAACACAGTTACGACTTTTGGGACTTCGTGTACATAATAAACACGAATTCGCCCAGTTTTTCAGTAGTGCCCGCAATGCACAACAAGCTTCTCCGGTATGAGCAGCAGCAGCAGCAGCGACGGCACAAAATGCGCTCGTGTTACGGCTCGCGGCCGCGTGTTGGAGGAGCATGCCTATGCACACACAACAAGCGGAACACATTCTCACCGCTGGCTTTAATTTTTCTAGATAATAATGATTAATCGCGGCCTCGGTTTCCAGTTTAATTAAAAAGCTATGCGGTCGCCACACTCTTTCCGTTGCCTCCTCCCTCCTCCCCACAACATACGCACACACACACACACACACACGTACACATACACACAGAGCCTTTTCCGCGAAACAGCCGACTGGCAAATTAAATTGAAATTGACTAGGTCTGGTAATGAGGTGGCCTGCAGGCCCAGTCGCGGCATTAGCCGGGTGTGGGTTCTAGAAAATGAGTTCCGACTTAACAACAAATTGCCTCGGTGAACTTCCTTTCACCCCATCCTCCGCTCGCACCACCCTCCCCTCCCTTCCCGGGCTATCGTCCTCCTCCCGCAATCCGCTCGCACGCCGCGCGAGGACCCGTCCACCCTCTTCCCCCCCTTCCCCTTGTCCCCCGTTTGTCCTCGTCTCTTCCCACCTCTAACGTCCCCACAAACGAGCCAGGGTCCTAATAAAGTTAATCGATGCGAAAAAGTAGGGGAGAAAAAAACGCGGATCTCCAATAACTATTTAATTCAGTCAATCAAAATTCCTATTAGCCGCCGCGCGCGCGCAATTTGGAAGTATATATACCGAACACAACGCGCGCGTTCGTATTTTAGAAGCTTGCCTGAGATATTGAGCGGCGCGCAGCAACGGGAACGAACGCGCGTCGAAACCGAACAAGAGACGAGAGATTATACATTTGCATTCGAGGAAGCGAAATAACGGACAAGAAATATACGCGCGAATTGATGACAATTAATCGCAAATCAGCAACTATCTAGCAATGGGGGAGAGAGAGGAGGGTAAATAACGCGAAGAAAAGTTTGCCAAATTTCCTTTGCATGTCGAGGCGCGCGGCGCATTTTAATCCAATTTGAAGGAGAAGATCCTCGTGTCCAAGGGAGGGGGAGGGGAGAGTTGATTATTTTCTTCGGCGGCGATATTGCGGTTTATCGTGATCTAACTTGGAAAATTGGATTCCGCATTACAGCACGATTGCGTTCGGCGCCGACGCAAGACAATTTCGATTAGTCCGATCTCCGATTCATTTTAATGTAATTAACGTTCCGATTGCACGCTTTGTTTCCCGGTCTAATCTCTATCCCACCCGTTTGTGTCCATCCCGGGCGTTGTATCCCTTTCTCTATCTATCTCTCTCCTTCACCTCCGCGTAACAAGTTGCGCGGCAGAGGCATCGATCAGTTGTGACTGGTACTTCTACGCGTGTGCGTGTAGAATTAACACAGTTGCACGTTATACGGCGCAACCTTTGCATATACATATATATATATATACCTGCGTATAATAGATATCTCACGTATAAATATCTACACACACACGTCGCGCACGTTGTTCCGTATCTACGGTTTTTATTTATGACGCGGTGTAAACTGTCGAGATTTAATTTTTTTTTTGCGGCGTCATAATTAGAGAGAGACAGAGAGAGAGAGCTGGGCATAAAATGTAAGGCAAATTTTTTTAAACAAAATTAATAACGATAACGAGCATTAATTAATATAACATTACCATATTATATCTAAATGTAAATTGGTTTATATTATATGCTAAGATATGCGTGTAAAGCGTATAAAAATTCCAAGGCGGCATTAAACAGCCGATGACCGGTCGGTCCCTTCTCTCTCTCTCTCTCTCTCTGTCCCTTCCCCCCTCCTCTCTCTCTCTCTCTCTCTCTCTCTTTCTCTCCGGGCCCCTGTTCCTCGGACGACGCACGACGTGTTTTAAATCCGCGCCATTAGATACACGTGATACTTGATTCGAGGTAGACCGCGCACGGCGAAGTTAAACGAGTAGATAACGACACGCTTGGTGAGGAAAAAAAAGAGTCGGACCTTAGGAGGGGGAGCAAACGACGGAGAGAGGAGAAGAGAACATTGCTGGGAGAGAGAGAAAATGGTGAAAAGAAAAACGGAGGTAGTGACGCGGAAGCGCGACGACAGCGCGGAGAAGAGACGAGGACGGAAAATGCGGAGGACTGTGAAGAGACGAAGTGTGACGACACACATACACACATACACACAACAGGAAAGGAACCTCTTTTGAGTCGCAGGTAAAACGGTCGCTCGTGCAGGTGTGAAAACCCGTGTGCGACCCACAGCAGGGCCGTCGAGATTCACACAGCCGCGTAAACGAGCGAACCGGATGTCGCTCTCTTGTGCGAACCGCTTAACGTATTTAATATTGTATTCGAATTTCAATTACCTCGGTGAAAGTCTTCCCTACCTCCAAAAGAGAGACCGCGCGTCTTCAAACGAGCGAGATACGTGCGTATCTCCGTTCTCTTCTGCACTCGGAGCGATCGAAAAAAAAGTGTAATACGATTCTAATATTACAAGAAAAAAAAAACAGATTATTATTGCGAGCGCGCGTGATAAAACGATGAGTGCTATGTACCGAGACTGCGAGAGGATTGAAGATCCGTTAGAAAAAAAGTTCAAAGAAAGAATAAAGCACCTCTCCTTAATGACGTATGGCCTTTAAAAATCCGTCGTTTTTTTTTTGTGCACGCTGACATTAAATCTTTCGTTTCGATGCCCGCGAATTTCTCCGGGTGCGTCCGCACTCACGATCCAGCCCTGCGAGCGAGAGAGGAACAGAAAGCTCGCGGAAAGAGAAGAGAAGAGCGCGAGCGAGAGAAAGAGAAAGAGAAGAGAGAGAGAGAGAGAAGGAGAGAAAGAGAGACGAACAAAGAAAGCGAGAGAACGCGCGGGAGCGTAGAAGATACGACATCGCCTGCTGCAAATTGCAATTTTGTTGTGAGATCATTATAAAATACATAATGCCGAGTCGCCCTACCGCATAACCCCTCCCGATCCTCACCTCCTTTTGCCCTCATGCCGCCACCGTCGACGGAGGGTCCCGCGCGGAACCGAGAAAGCGGAGGAGAAGGGAGGAGAGGCGGCGCGGCGTCTCGTTAAAAGTTTCTAGCGACGCGTATTCTTAATAGTCCGCTCGCGCGGACAGGCCGTCATTAAAATTATAACCAACCCTCCCGCCCGCCCTTCCTCCGTATATCACCTCACCGATCTTCCGCCATTCCGAGCAATGGCGATATACGGAGAGGCGAAAATGAGAGAAAGATATGGAGAGCTACGGTACGAGAAAGAAACAGAGAAGAGACAGAGAGAGAGAGAGAGAACAGATAGAGAAAACGAAACGAAAAATGTCTCGCAATTGCGAAACGCTCGATAAACGCGTGCTTATTTACTTCCGGAAGAATCCCGGTATTAATGGGCGCCGCAAAACAAACTTTGGAGATATCCGCAGGATTTGATACAAAAAGACGATGTGAGCAACAACACGCGTGTGCGGAGGATAGAGAAAAAGAGAGAGGAGAATATATACGCGCCAAATCATCTTAAATTATTCAGGATTCCCACATCCCGACGTTCATTCGGAGAATGCGAAAAGATTTGGCGGCGCGGAGAGGAGAGTGAGAAGAGTTGTGACGCGAGGGGAGTAAGTAAGGGCTGGACCAACGAACGGTTGGCCCATAAGGAAGCGGAAGTACGAGAGGAAGAGATACTCTCGGAGGGATAAAAGCGCGTTTAACTGAAACTCGCGGAAAGTTGCGGGCTCTCTAAATATGTAAATACGAGGCTACTGGATGTTATTACGCGTACACAGACACGCCAACTTGCGCGCGCACACACACGCATCTTTGTGTATAATAGATACGTGTGGCGCGGACGCGCGCGCATAAGGTAAGCGACGTCCGGAAGAAAGCCGACGTAATCGTCCGATATTTAAGTAGCGAGTTTAGGTACACTGGGTATATTTAAACGCGCTTATTATCATATAAATACAAGTTGGACGTTCAATTTACGCGCCGCAGGCTGCGTGCTCGCGCGAGCGAGCGCCTCGCCTCGTCGTTGTCGTCGTCGTCGTGTGCGTTGCGCCGCGCGGAGTTGCAAAAGTTATTATTGTTATTACCGTACCGTTTAGAAACTTTTGTTGAGCGCGCGCAACGGACACAGCGCGGCCTGTATGCACTTTGGCGCATCGAGTTATCCCTCGTTGCGACTCGGATATGATATTACGCGCGCGCTCCGCGACGATGTTAGCTAAATACCCAGGCCGGCGACGCAAAACTTGCCGAAAGATTTACGATCGGCGCGTCAAATAGTGCAAAATCGTTGACCGTTTAAAAGAACAGAGCGCCGCGACGCGTGTTGGCGGTCTTCCCGGTTGTTGTGAATTTTCGAGCAAACAATTTGTTATTTGGGGAGAAGAGAGCGCGAGAATTTAAGAGATATCCCCCGAGCGCAATCGACGATATTTCCGAGCGTTTAAATAATGTTGCGACTGCAAAATTGGATGAAATATTAAAAACCGAACGCTATACGCGGCCCCTTTTTTGCTCGTTTTGTCGCGACGCTCGATGATCGGAACGAAATCGCGGTGGAGAACTCGACTTCCGCGAGAGGAGGAAGAGGAGGAGGAGGAGAAGGAGGAAGAGGCGGAGGCTTCTCGTGACGGACTCTTTCTACCGTTCCGTTATTAATGAATCTTTGAAATATTAAGCCCACAACGTTTTATAAATGCCAGGGTTGTTACCCCCGGCACATTGATACATATCTAGGAACGTTTTAAACACATAGACTCTCTCTCTCTCTCCGGCACACGCGCGTGTAATCGTAAAATCGATGCTCCGCGCTCCGCTTCGATTCCCTCCCGGAGAGAGAGAAAGAGAGAGAGATAGAAAGAAAAAGAGAGAGTGAGTGAGTGGAACTGTTTCGTTAAATAATAAATGCCCTCGCGAGCAAAACGTCGCTTATGTTATGTCAGATATCCGCGATCAGAGGATACCAACGGTCAATTTTGCCTTAAATAAATTTAATCGCTCGCGATTAAAAACAAAAAAAAACAAAAAAAAAATCGAGATACGATCCACGACTTCTTGAATTCGGAGATTCTTTTACTCGCGTTTCCCAAATCAACGACTCGTGAAAATTCCGTACCTGCGATCTCGCGGAGAGAGATCTCGCACTGAGATATTATAAATACTGAGTGAACACAACGGAGAACACATGGAAACCATCAATGGATCATATAAATAACTCAATGACATCGCGCTGGAAATATAATACTAAGCGCGTCAATTTCGCAGGAGAGATTTCAACAAATTGGGTGTTTTATGAGTGAGACGCAATAATCAAGCATCTCGCACAAATATTTTCAAATTGAATTTTACTTGGAATCTTCATAATAATTTACACGTTTTTACAAAAAATATTTGCACGTACACTCGACTGTGATACATAGCCGAAACAATTTCGTGATGTTTGTAATTTGTTGAGATTAAAAAAACTTTTTAAAGTAAATGTGACTTTGCTTAAATTCTTTTATACGACGAATTATTTCGCTCGCGACACACACGCGACGTTATACACACACTCGCTCTATCTCTTTCTCTCTCTCTCTCTCAAGAGCCGAAAAATAACGCGGGGAATTTTATTGAGCGCCTAATGTAAAAAGCCGGCGCGCGTATAGCGTGCGGCTGCGTGAAGCAGGATGTCTCGCGATGTAAACACGAGTGCAACAGCAGATACACCCTTATCAGGAGCGCGGCACGCATTCCCTCATTACCAGAGTCTACCCTCCCGATGTGTCCACCCCTTTCAGCCACTCTCCGCAACTTACTCCCGCACTCGGTTTCCCGCGTCCTTTCCTCCACCTCGTGTCCCCGTCCCGCCACTATCGCCGCTCTCTCGTCCCGACGAGGGAGGGACGAATGAGAGGAAGATAGCGCACGTTGGTGTGTCCGATAGAGCTTGAAAAATGCCCATTTCTGGACTTGTGCGCTGCCGCGAACAATTCACCAGTATTCTTCTTTACCACGGCGGCGTGGTTCTGTTCATGCGTGAAAATCAGAATGAAAAATTCGGCGACCACGGAAAGAAAAATAAGAATCGCGGAGAATTAGTGGATATACGATTAGTAATTAATGTGTGCACACTGTTATCTTTTAACACGCACATTTGCGCAGTAAAAATGCACCGAATGATAAACAATCAATAGTACACGAAAAACAAAAAGATTTGCTAGAATAGCAAGAAGATCGATTACTATGTGACCAGCAAGAAAAATTTGTCAAGTTTATTGAATTTTTGATTTCGCCAATAAAAAACGTTTCGTTGATGAGACAACGTCTTCAGTGGACTCAGCAAATTTTTCTCACTGACCGCATAATAGCAAAACTTCTTTTTCCGTGTAGTTTATTTTAAATAAAATCATTCAGTATCAGCGGTGCCGTTCTGATGAACTCAAATGTCCACGAAACGTCAATATAAATATAACGCGGTTCGAATTCAAAAATCAAGAATCCTTACAATGCACCGCGAAAGTGGATCAAGTGTCAAATAAAGTCAATTTTTGTGCGATAAATTTCAAAAAGATTTTTAAATCAGATGATCAATTCTCCACTGCGACATAAATGATTAGCGTCTTTCGTCCGGCTGCAGATTGCGATTTACGTATGTACGTCGCAAAGGACGTTGGTGGTCCTTTCACGCTGGTCTGTCCGATGCGGACTTAAAGGAAGCCAATCAAGTTTAGTTCCTGTTCAAGGAAAGGCATACGTGAACTGGCCCGGCCAGACGAAAAGGTATTATAACTACCTCTTAACATGCAGATTGCTCCCTAAAGACTTTAGGACTTCTCCCCGACCTGTTCCTCTCCCCGACAATTCATTTAACACCTCGTCGAGAGGTCTCTATTGTTCCACGCAATTCGTTCGTGTGTCGTTCGCGTTGATCTTGAATTTCGCATCGATATCGTGAAATCGGATAGGGTGGTGTGCGGGAGCTGTCGTGTAGGGGTGGCGTTTGACTTCGCTGAACACCGAGCCTTTTTAATCCAACAAGAAACCGCCGCGCGCACGCACTTAATTAAATGAAATTAACAGGTAATACTTATCCAAAGTGGTTTGCGTGTAATAAAAAGGAGAAGTGCACGTACACCGGGATAGGGTGGAGAGGGGAAGAAGAGAGGTGAGTCGCAATAGTGCGTATCATGAGGGTAATGGAAAAAGGGTCGCGCCTACCGATCGGGAAGAGGATTGGGGAAGGGAGGGGGGAAGGGGGGAAGGCCACGAGGTAGGTCCAATCGCATTTAATAGCACAAAATTACGCCAAAATTGGATTCTAATTTAGCGTTCACGGGGCAAATATATTCAAATTAGTTCAAGGAAAATAACGAGTCTTTCGCCCGCAGGATTAAATAAATTTCCTTTCTGTTAATGATTATGTAGATTGAACGACATTTCTTCTGGTCGCCATCGTTCCCGCGGCGTGTCGCGTCTTTTTTTGTGGAATGGGTGGGAGGAGGAAGAGGGACGCCGTGCCACGCCAAGGTCCACAGGACCGAATTAAGGATAATTGCCTCGCGGCGAGAGACCGAAAGAAGAAGGACGATGAGGATAAAGGGGGCGACGATATCGTGGCTTGGCCAGCTCGTAAACGTCACACGACGGACATCGATTTCCAACGGCACGAGGTAAACCCCGTTGATTTTTTAATGATTTCTCTATGCCAAGTCTGCTCCCCCTTATTCCCTCTCCCCCCCGAGTCGTCCTCACCGTTTCGTCCAGCTGCGAGAAATTCACCCTGGAATTTTGACAGCTCCCGATGTCGCTCGCGTTAATCCGGCGAACTGATCGCCGAACCGGTTCCTTCTCGGACTTGTGTGAACATATCCTCGCGTGTTTCATCTGCTTAGAAAAGTGCGAGTGTAGAATATTCGCGCGCGATAATTCATTTTTGCGTAAAACTCACAACACGCGAGAGTTCACAGCGGAAGCGGGCGGGATATGTACGCGCGCGCTACTTGCGTCAGAAGAAAATGGCCGATGTATCAATAAAATCGATACCGGCCGCGTCGAAAATTTGGCGACCCGCGGAATGAGACACTTGGCAACCACCTGTGGCACAGCATTTCGAAACGAGTTCTAATCTTGCCAACTATGGGCCGGCCGAAACGCGTCATCAAATTTCCGGCATCACTCGCGGATCGGATCAAAATTGAACCGGAAATTACTTTTCGCGCCGAGCCGTTTTATGTTTGACGGTTTAGCTTTGCTTTGAGTGATGACGAATTAGCATTGCGCAAGCGTTACACTGTTTAAAAAAAAAAAACAAAAAACAAATTACCTCGGGTATCGAAAATAAAATTAAAAACAAAAAAACTCGATTTATCGAAACCTCAAGATTTGCTTCTTGAAGATTTCGACATGTGGTCGCGCGTGAAAGTGTAAAATTTTTTGGCGTTTCGCACATTCCGACGGATAAATTTTTATTTAACGTAACGAAAGTATAAAAACGTCGATCGTTCGATATAAGAATCTCTGTCGTCTGTAATCCGACGAAATAGTGTTTACATTTATTTACGATCGACGTGGGTGAGACGCGCGGATGATGTGCGATTTATTCTAATAAAAAGTTTCTATTTTCAAGGCGACTCCGACAAGAAGCTCGAACAAGGAGTCCGACGGAGACAAGTCGATGCGACGCTTCGTCACGCGACGGTTTCGTTTTGCAATTCTCTTCGACGTGAAATTTGTCTCATTAACAATCTAATTAATAATCCAATTACGCAGCAAGATCCGCCCTCCGGCATATTTTCACGGTAACGGGAAAACAATTCTGTCGGACGTTTCCCTCCCATACTGTGCAGGTAGATGGAGAAATGGCGATAGCTTCGCGAGAGAGTGAGGCAAGAGGGCTGGTGAAAGAGGGTTGGCGCGGCGGGGTGTGGGGACGGGAGGGATGTTTACCTCAACCCCCAGGAATTTAATAAGCAATTACCAAGGATGAAACGAGACGCATCTGTGTATCTGTATAACGAGGCGGTTTGCTTATGTGTGTGTGTGTGTGTACGTGAGTGACTGAATGAGAGAGAGAGAGAGAGAGAGGAGAGAGGAATGGAAAATAAACGAGCAAAGCGGATGAAATACAGAAAGTTACACAATATTACTGATAAATAATAGTTGATTTTGTCGCGAATTGAAAGAACAAACAAAAGGTAGCTTTTATTGTCCAAAGATGCAACCAACTTAACTTTTTCACGAGAAGCGATTTTCAAATTTCTCGCTCGTATCCACGCACACATAAGAATTTACCTCTCTCTAGAGCAATTCAAATACACATTCAATTTATTAATATAAAAGAGGATAATTTACCGTTAACAATTTTTTCTAATTACGCTGGGCGTGTGACGGACTGATGTTTCAGGACGGGTGCGAGCACAACATTGCGGAAAGTGTGTACTATCCGGTCCTTTAGGATTTACGCGATATGAATGTACTGTGGAATAAAGAGAGAGAGAGAGAGAGGAGAGAGGAGAGAAGAAGGGGATGGTTGTGGATCCGATGGGGGTGAGTCCGTTTTCGTGGTTAATTGGCTGGGTGTATTTGCACGTACTTGCGGCGTAATTACGTGTATACACGTATGCGCGTTACCTAATACCTAATAACGGCCTTGTGTACCAACGACAGCGGGAGATATGATTCGTACGCTTATGTAATGTCGTGACGGCCGCGAGAATATAATTAAAGAGCGCGGAGTAAATCACTCAAGGGCGATTAAGCGAATAAAACGTTGAATTGCTGAACGGCTGACTCAGACTCTCTCGTTCGATAAACAAGTTCGACGTTTATTTGTCGCCGGCACAACTGAGGATTTTGGAGGAAAAAAAAAGTATCGGCACTCGAAGAAATGTACGCGCGATCGGTGATGCTGGTAAAGGCTGCTTTCTCAAAGGACGATATGGCTGACATCCAGATATTCCGGGCGTTGGTACCCTCCCCTTTCTGTGTCTAGCACGGTGGTTTGTCATTCAAGGCACGCCGCCATAATTTGATATATTAGGTACACATAAGCGATGGCTGATCGCGGTTATTAGGTTGGGTACACGCTACAACCACCCCCGAACTCCCATCGGAACGACCCCTGACCTGTTCGCTATCCACCCCTCGTCGTCTCTCTTGTTCCTCCGTCGCCGCCCCTCGCGTCTCCAACCTCACCGCCGCGCGCTCTGCCTCGTCGATTCACATCGCGCGGCTATTTGCTATGCCGCTCGCAGTCGCGAAATAGGATTATTATTATAGCCGTGCGCGCTCGCCAACTTTGACGAAACCGCCCTCAAGTACGGAAAAGGGAGAAAGCGCCCTTCCGCGCGCGTTTAGTTTCGCCGCGAGAATTTCGTGGCGATGTTTTAAGTGAGGACGACGACGAATTCTCTCTCTCTCTCTCTCTTTCTCTCTCTCTTGTAAGGCTAAGAATGTGAGGAAAGAACACGAGCGCGTTAAATTGTACATAATTTTCATATTACGCGGCAGCGGCGATAAGGCGGGGATTAAAACGCTATAACTTTAGCGCAACAATATATCTACGAAATATTAACTAACTGTTCACGGTGGCATCGGAAAATCTATTTAATTTGCCTGACGGCGTTTCATCGCGAAATTGGCGCGGAGCCGGCTAATAGAAATGTCGAACTCGTTCCGACGCTTCGACGCTCCCGATGCAAAAAGATGAACGCACCGTTCCGACTTCCATTATCGATAACGCCGCCTAAAATACAAACGGCTTATCATCGGCGTACACGGACAGCGCGTTAACCCTCCCTTCTCGCAGCTTGATCGCGCGCCCTTTTCCCTCCCTCCGCAATCCTCTCTTCGGTTATCGTCCGCGTGTAAAAGTAACGCGTACATCTAACTGCAATTTGCGAAAAACCGCCCGTGCGCGCGCGCGCAAATTAACGCTTTCCGTCCTCTTAATCTCCCGCGACGTGACGATTCGCGCGCGCGCGCTCGCTCGCTCGCTCGCTCGTTCGCCTCTCTCTCTCTGACGCGCGCTATATTTTCCCCTCCATTTCGCCTATTACCCGTCCCGAGCGAGGTTTTTTTATTAATGCGCGACGCGCGATGTGCAAATTCATGCTGATCCCGTCGTTCTCGCGTTTAAACGAATCGTTCGGAATATTATCGCGGACTTTTGACAGTGACGGAACAACGCGCATGGTCACAGTCTTGATGAGACACGCGGAATAAACACATCATTTGCTAACATAGATATCTGTACTTATTTTTATCATCCAGTACAAAAAAACTCGAGTCTTCCGACGACACTTAAACACACACGTGAGAAGACGATAACGTCTGTTTCTTTTTTTTGTGTTTCAAAATAAAAGAAAAACGCGCTCGACAGTGCGTTCCCTAATCGATCGCTCGTCGATCATTCTGCCGCGATCTGTTTACTTGTGTGTATCAATTAGATTCGGATTTTTTTTTCTCTCTCTCCGCGTGTGCGATGGACAACGTCCGCGGGTAACACGTCTGGACGCGCGGCCCCGGGTTCAATAAATTCTCGTTCAAAAAACTCACACACGCGGGGTACGCGTCCTCCCGTAATTAGCATGCGTGCGGCAAATGAAAAATGATTGCGTCGCCGTAGGTAGGTAGGCATGTACGCGAATGCGTGCGTGCCGCGCTCTCACGCATTTGGCCCGCGTCATACTTCGCGCCGAATGCACTCGCGTCATTTTTCGTTTCCTGCTGCCGTACCGCGTGTGCTGCTTCTCCGAATGAAATGATAAACCGCGATATTTACGAAAATGAATCCGCGCCACTCGCGCTCCTATTCCTTTCTATCATCATTTTGCGAGGCGGTGAGCTCTTTCGCGCGCGAGAGACACATCGGGTCTTCAACATTCGCTCGAAAAACAGTTCCCTATTTAAGGGAGGGCCCCACTCGTCGTCGCGACCAAATTGAATTACGACGTCAGGAAGCGCGAGAAATTTATTTATGAATTTTGTTTTGCAGTCCACGTGCAGTTTACATAAAGAAATAAGCCGGTGTTGTTTCTTTTTTTATTTATTTATTTTTTTTTTTTCACACGTCACGCGCCAGCCGTTACTCGAAAGCGCAAACCGGCAAAATCCGCCCCCCCTCCCCCTCCCGAAGACTTTTTTTCTCGTTTCATTCTGCAGCTCACAAGTAAACGCGCATATAATTCAATCCGCGTGTACGCCGTGTTATATTTTCAGCGAAAAAAATGGACTTTGTAACAATTGATCGGGATTTATAGATATTTATTCGCGCGCGAATTCGCACGCGATCTCTTTCGCTTTTGACATTCGTAATTCGACGGTGACGGCTGAAACGAGTAAATCAGAAACCTAAAACCCCTTCTCCCTCCCCCCTCCGGACAACGGAGAGACTTGTTAGCGTCGTTACTGACCTATAGCGCCAAGTTTTCTACTTTTAGCAACAACAATTTTCTATTTTTCAACGTCGACTAATTGCGAGACGAGATATACCGATAAAAAAATAAAAAAAACAAAAACAAAATAAAACCCTACGTCCCTCCGATGTCGGAGGATTATAATTTTTTTTTTTTCTTTTTTTATCGCGTATACGCGAACGTCTGTGTGTTCGATGTTTGAATGTGTTGTCTCACAAATTTCTTTCTCAAAATTTCGTTTCTCATGTTTTTCATTTCGCGTTTCTACCGACGGCGTTCGCTTCGGAATTAGTTACACGCGGGATATGAGTATCGACATTATCGAGCGGTTTTATCAAAGGACACCACGAAAGCGACGTCGGGACAAATACGTTTCGTGGCACGACGATCACGCTATTTATTATTCAGCGGGTGGAAAAGGCTCGCCCTACTGCGTGTATTTCGATCGCAGATAAACCTACCGGCGAGTGTAATGCGGGCTTTACTTTGGCGATTAGATCCTTTTCCACGAGCGTACTCGATTTGTCGAGCGATCGATCTATCGCACGGAAAAGTGTATGTTTGTTTGTTTGTGTGTGTGTGTGTGTGTGTGTTGTGCGCATTAAAAAAATTAAGTCCGTTAAATTGAATAAAGCGAAAAAAAAGGTGGCGAGAAATAATCATCGTGCATTTAAAACGTGAAAAAAGTCGTTAAACTTAATTACACGAATGTCTAATAAAAAGATTATTAGTTGATCATAATAATTGCTTCCCTTTCTTTTTCTCTTTCTCTCTCTCTCTCTCTCTCTCTTTCTCGTACTCGCCCAAGACGCACACAATCCCATTTCTCTTACGAGGAGAAATTGCTGAAATATTAAAAACGCGTTTAATCGCATGATGGCTATTATTAACCTCAAAGGCGGCTTGTCAACGCGCGGCCGGAATAAATGCCACCTAATATCTCGGCAATGATAAATGTGACGGGAAGAATCTCTTCCTCTTTTTCGTTCCGAGGACGCGCGTTATAAAACGGCGTTCCTCTCAAAGCGAGAAACGACGGACCCCCAAAGCGTTTCGCCGGATTCCCGGACAAATCCACCGCGCGCCCGTTTGCTTACGCGTCGTATACACTGTACTTAGGTTTGTTGCACTTGGTTTATTTAATTACGAATGACGTAGGGTTTGTGTGTGTTTTCCCGCGAATGTCGTCTTCATTTGCATACGCCCGAGAAATTTTCCGTCCGGTTGTGTGAGATTACGAATCCGACAATTTTTTTTTTTTTTTTGAAATTTTCGTGATTTAAAAAATATATGAGCGCAGTTGTGCAATGCAAAGTTTAAACATGAAGTGTAAACACTTCACTTAGTAGATCGAGAGAGAGAGAGAGAGGAGAGAAAGAGAATAGAAAATGTATATTCGTACACCTTTCTATCTTGATTTCGTAAAACTTTTGTCTTTAAAAAGATTATATTCCATAACGTTCTGTAAATAAATCAATCTCTCTCTCCCTCTCTCTTTCTCTCGATTTGCTAAATGAATATATACTTTATATGGTTATTAGGAAATTCGATTGTAATAAAATAAAATTATAAAATCGGCAGTTGGTCGCAAAATTCGAACCCGAAGTATACTCCTCGATCGAGTCGATCGTGGGGTTCCCGGCACGGCTGGCCGTCGCTTCAATTCACCCATCCGAGGAACATCGTTAGATCACACAAGGGCCTGTTCAAATATCATTATTCGGTTTGATGCGGAGTCAAATGCGAATATCGCGAAATCCCGCAAACATTTCGTGAATCAGTCTCTACCATCGTCTACGTGCCGCCAGCAGCGTAACCACCTTCTGCGGTATTCTCTTAATTTCCCCCGTGAAATCGCTGTCAAGTTGAACGGATTAATTCCTCTCTATTTGCCGCGGCTATTCGACCCTCTCCCCCCACCCCCACCCCGTCTCTCTTTTCCTCACTCCCTCTCTCCTCTCCCGTATCTCTTCTCGCGTAATCTTATCGAGACTGTAACGAAGGGTATTGATTTAATGGCCGAATTATGCTTCAATTAAACTGTCGCTCGAATGTCTTCCCGCGTTGCGCACATATAATCTTAATATTAAGGTTATATTTATACTATATATGATATATGTATATCGTTGTATATTTTATATTCTCTAAAAACATTTACATTTACTTCGTTTCTATTATGTAAGTTACTTTAGTTAGTTTGCTATCTCGCGCAGACTGTTTTTCAGTGCACGCGCGATCGTGTGCGTTTATCGAACTTAGAAATTACCAAGTACGAGAAGCGAGACGGTGGCTGCTGACCAAGGGCAGGAAACTCCCTCCAACTAGAGCCGCGGTCGAAGCGGGTGGCAGGCAGGCAGGCAGGCAGGCAGGCAGGCGAGGTGGTCAGGTGGGGTGGTGAAAATTTCAGTTCGTCGGTGGCCCGAATTAAGCGTCTAATTGTAAAGGCGACATGTGAGAGGGAACCGCGGGCGGGGGTGTGACGACGGCGGCGGTGAGGATGGTGGTGGCGAGGGGGGTGGCACGGCGAGCGCGATAGGGGCGCGTGGGTCGACCGGAGGTGAGAAGGTGGCGGGGGTGAAGGTAGCAATTAACTTCTCCTCGCGAGATTAGAGCGAGATATTACGAGATATCGAGCGACTTAACGGCAACACGCGAGAGACTTCAAAGGCAGTAATAAACTGCCTCTAATGAACCCCTTATCGCCGGTGCTACCCCTCCGTGCCCCGCTCTCGCCCTCTTCTTCGTTTCCCTCAGCACCTCCGGCGACCTACCGTCTACGTACGTGCCTCCCTCGACGCGATGCGGGCTGAATCGAGCGCGCGGAAAATACACCGTGTTCTCTCTTTCGCGCCCGAACGTGATCGACGTGAATCTCTCTCTCTCTCTCTCTCACACTCCCATCATTGTTACTGTTATATTATTGCTGTTGTTACTTTTGTCGCTCTAACATTATACTGTTATTATGTTACTCGCATATAAATAAAATACGTATCGATACTTCGTTATATTCCCTCCCTCTTCTCGCACGTTATTTCTTTTTTCCTTACACACGCGGTGATTCACTTCCTCTCAAATAAAAATTAATGATCTGACATGATGATTGATTATATTAATCAACTATTGCTATTGCTGGTATACATTTTGGTTTCTGACTAAATTAGCAATCCGGAAATTAACGATTTAAATAATCCCGAGATCGTTATCAAAAAAAAAATTGTTCGTTTTAGAGGAAAAAGCGAAGATTCGAAGGCAAGTCTGTTCGTCTCTTCCGTTCGACGATTCCGTCCCCGGCTCGTCGAGTCGTCGCCGTCGTTCGTCGCGGTGCTACGCGGCATGGCGCGTCGCCGGGCTCCGTCAAGCCCAATCATGTTGATTCAACAAAGTACCTACCTACCAAATTGCTGGAATTTGGTATTCGGCCAGAAAGATGGAGAGAGAAGGAGCCAGTGGAGCAAGCTAGAGGGCTGGAAGCCGTCTGATTGCACATCTAGGACAAACCAGCATCACGACGACATCGCTCCAGCGGAAAGCAGAGCGATGATTGGCCGGTCTCTCTCTCTCTCTCTCTCTCGCTCTCTTTCTCTCTCTCTCTCTCTCTCTCTCTCACATTCCCCTTTTCCTCGATCCCTTCAGCCCCTCGTCCGCACACCCAAAACCCGATGGCGTAGCGGGCTGGGGGTGATTGGACGCATCTCGGTGATTGTGGCACCCACCATCCACCCCTCTGTACTCCCCCTTTTCTCTCTCTCTCTCTCTCTCTTTCTCTCCACCTCTCCTTCCGTTCCGTCCTGGTCCACCGCGCCATTCCTCCTACACGGCTGTAAATCGAGTTTACCCTCTTGCCATGGCTCAGCCCTTCAATCAAACTGATTGAAACATTCCTTGAATCCAAAAGAAACGAACCGCCATCCCTTCTCTCACTCTCGCCTCTCCAACCTCCTCCCCTCCCCCATCCCTATCTTTCCGAGTCGCATCGCGCTCGCTATCCTCTCCATCCATCTGTCTATCCACTCGGCCCGCGCAGATATATCCGTCGTTCTCTTTTCGACGAAGCGGTTGCAGGAGACACCGATGGTGTTTCGAGACAACCGGTTGGTTTCAATTCCGACAGTAGTTTGATTGTAAAGCTGCACGAGGGTATAAAGCGCTTAGCGTGATATGATGCAATGAATGTACCGCAAGAGCGTGCGGCGCTCTTGTCCCACAAGTGGGGATCATAAGCGAGTCTGTATGATATATCCCGTTTAAGTGCGCGTCGATTTTTCGATTTTCATTCGTTAACTGTAATTTTTAAATCCTTCCCCCAAAAAATGCTAATTTTTCCATCTCTCTATACTCGCGGTATATATATATATATTTTTTTATTGTGTTTTCTATTCTTTTCAATTATTTTCGAGACACAACTCCGTTACAAAAAAGATCCGTTACTGCGACAAAAAGCAAGAAAGACCAGTTCGATAAGCATCAAGAGGTGAATGAGGTTAGACCTCTCTCTCTCTCCAGGAGACGGGACGGTCTCGTAGTCAAATATTGATACTAGGCCGGACTAAATCGCTCGGCTATTCCAACAGATTACGATGTACGTGTCCGACGGTTGAGCAATAATCGCGCGATAAAGAAAGGATCGATAAAATTGAAATACATTATACCGATGTTATAGCGATTATTGTAAAGCAAACAATCACTGAGCTGTCTTTCTCTCTTTCTTTAATGGCGTCCACACCTTCTTTCGCGCGTTGCGTAATAACGTTTTAGCTGCCACGTTACTAATATGAAACGTAGAAATATACAACTGGGCAGAGATGCGTTTAACTGCAGGCGCGCGAAACGCAAGAAATGTCACTGCTCGTACGAATATATAACCGGTTGGTGGAGTAAAAAAAGGACTGACAGTTCCATTACCTCCGGTACGTACGGCCGGGCCAGGTTGTGCCGATCTATTTCGGGGGAACTAACTAAGTTCGGAGCGTCTGTTTCTCATTAAATTGCGCTCTGACCTCGAATCCTCTAAATTTGGAACGACCAAGTCGATTAGGTGCATATTCATCGCGAGCGGTGGTAATCCCGAAATTGTGAACTGTTCATTGATAGCCGACCGTGTGGCGCGCAAGGTGCACGTGGTTGAGCGACAGTCGCAATAGCTACTTTCAATACAACGCGACTGTCTAAAAAAGAAAAACGTCACAAAATTATCTAAAACTTATTCTGTCTTCTAAGAAATGGTTTTTTCGGACACTTGCGTGCGTTAAGTGAGCAAACGCAAAGCGCAATATTCATTTTGTCAACGCGCGTTGAATACGAGTTTCCGTCGTTTACATTCACTCTCACGCGAGTTTTTATCAATTTTTTCTTCACAATACCCTCGAGAAGTTCTCGTTATTATAGTCGAATATCTATATATAATGTAAAATATTCACACCGAGATCTTTTACGATATGTACACACAAAGTTATTTCCGACGAGCAGATTGTTTAACATATTGTTTGTTGACGTGTTTCAACAGCGCCGACTGAGTCGAAGTATTAAAAGAGAGAAAAAAAAAAAGGCAAATATGATCACAAGATACGACGTGAAAACAATGACTTCCTAGTCCGAGGCTATTTTGCGCCAGAGGAATGTTGATTACACGATATTGGCTCCCGGGAATCCCCCGCCACGGGGATATAAACGAAACACGCGGCAAGTACCACGATAAATTGTCTAACGTAATAACCGCGCAATAACAGTGTTTAGTATTAATAACGAGGCATTGAGCGTTGTTATTACTTTCAAGAAATTAGACAGGCGCGATTATGTTGAATAGGTCGCGCGCGTACGCGAATAAGGCGAGTGAATATTCAAAATACCGCGCGCTCAACTCAACCTGGCATCACCTATTTAATGAGAGTGATAATTTCGCGGTTTATTTATGAGCGACCGTCGTTATCAATTCCTTCGGCGATAAGCGACGATACGTGAAGAAGGTTGCATTGTTAAAACTCGGTTGCCGCGCGAGTATCGAAAATATATTCTCTCGCGTGACGTTCGAAAAAACGATTCCTTTGTTTTTTAATGTCATTCGCATGTGTTGAATATTTCTCCCCCCCCCCTTTTCCTCGGCTTTTTTTTCTCAGAACAGTCACTTCGTCGCGACAGATTCTGATGCGCACAAGAAAAAAAATAACAAGTTTGATTAGACTTACCGTCTGTAATCAGTTTTGCAGAGGATCATGCCACTCTTGGTGTAGCAAGAATCGCCGACTTCTCCCAATATTACGTTGCAATACGAGCACTTGAGACAGCCAATGTGCCAGTATCGGTCCATTGCTAGCAACAGATATCGTTCCACTATTTGTACACCGCAGGCAGCGCACTGCCGAAGGCCCGTTGATCCGGTTGGGACACCTTCTTGCTGCAACACAACACAACATCGTTTTTGTCTTGTCAATTGTTAAACAGACATGCGACGAATTGAATTTACAAATTCGTCGAATTAGATTTAATTTGTATTAGCTGTTATATTGATCCGGAAGAGCGCGTTGTTTCTTAATCTAATCTAAGACAACCGAAAGTAGGCTAAAGAAGAATTCATTAAAATGTTTAAACACACACACACACACACACACGTGTTTGCGATAAGAAAGCAACGGCTATAAAAAAAAAAGAAACATTAATCAGATCAAACTTGAAACAGCTCTAGTGGATTAAATTTAAAAAGTGCATTAAAGAATGTAAATTAACAGCAATTAGGAGCCAAACACAGTTAACAGTATGTTAAAATATTTCTTATATATTATATGACATTTATATTAAATTTATATTAATAACAATGTGATAATTAATTATTAATAACATTTATATAACACATTGTTAATTTACTTAAACATATAATAAAAATATATATATATTTTATATAATAAAAATATATATATAATAAATATATAATAAATATATAATAAATACATATATAATAAATATATATATATTTTTATTATATGTTTAAGTAAATTAACTTATATATATATATATATGTATATATATATATGCGTGCAGAAACATAAATCTGATTAAAAAGAAGTTTGAGCTGAATTTAAATCCGTAAATTTACATTATATTTTTTTCATGATGTTTGATGACCGCGCTCCATGTGACAGTCGAAGTAACCTCAATGTCAAAATTAAATGAAAAAAAAAAAAAAGCTAATAAAATCTGAAAAGAGCTGCTTTAAGACGATGTTTCTTTAAAAAACAGAAAAAGATAAAAATCAATATCAGGTAAAAACTAACAAAAAGTTGTTTTAGGCCTTAGAAATTGCTTCTAATACAACGTAATTAAAAAGCATCGCGATAATTAACGCGAAATAGAAAGTTATTAACGGGCATTAAATCATTACGGCGTTTTAAGTGCGCGTTTATTATGAATGCTTACTCGTGATTATGCAAACGCACGTAGGCGAATGTAATTCTTCCGCTCACGGTATTTACAACTTACTCGTTAATTTCACTTTGTGTGTGTGTGTGTGTATATATATGTATATGTGTGCGTCTGTGGACAGTGTTACTCAATATTGGAATTATTACTAAAACTGATTATTTCGCGGCACCAAGTCGCGGCAATACGACTCTGTTGTTCGCGCTTTAATATCTATAATTTTATATCTATAAACGTAGTAATCTCTCGTGGTGAGGAATGACTTTCAGATAATGTTGGGATGTGCGCGAGTTACGCGACAAGTCGGATACGCTCACGCAAAGCAACACTCATTTTCATGACTTACGTCAGAAGTGCGAGAAACCGAATGCGTTAATTGCCGATGTGTCGACGAGCGCAACGCGCGCGAAAAAAATGCGCGTTTTTCCTCAAAAGAAAAAAAAACACCTCGCGGCGATTACGCTTACTTTGATTTCCGTCTTAGCGGGGAACCACTTATCCATTCGCGATGTAATCGTGTTGTATTGATACGGGTATTGGACCTCCATGATGCACACACTGTGTCCTTCTTCGCAGCACGAAGAGACAAAAAAAAATAAAAAAAAATAAAAAATAAAAAATAAAAAAACACTGAAAAGCACGGATCTCGGGCCGCACGGATTCACTCGACCAATGATATCACTCGGCCTCGAACAACAAGTTCCCGTTGCGGTACACTCACTTTCCCCCACCAATTTGCAGGATTTCAAGGATCAAGAGATCCCCCCAATTTCGCGGTGAGGAATCGGAAACCGAAGCGCTACGCCGGTCGTAAGTAACGAGAGCGATTTTCACAAAACCCGCCGTTTGTACGGCGACGCGTATGCTCGCGCGATGTGGTCATGGACGCGCACAGAAAGGAAGCGAGAAAGCGAAATGAAACGGAGCGCAGACGGGACCCAACTGGCTGGTGCTGCGGGGCCCCGAATGCCTTGCGGGCTTGCGAGTTCAGGTACCCTGGGTTGGGTAGGGAGGATAAAAAGGCAAGCCTAGAAAGGATCCAACTAACGCTGAAAGGGAACGCGAGATAGAGACGGTAAGAGCGATCGACGAGTGGGGAGAGAGGAGAGACCAGGTAAACTGGGAGGGGAAGTGAACGGTGGACCCATTCGTGTGGCAGAAGGAGAGACGAAGAGCGAGAGAGAGAAAGAAAAAGACCCAACATCGGGGAAGGGGGGGAAGAGAAAAGAGAAGGGGTCTTTTCCATAGCACCGGTTGAGCGAAAAAGAGAATGGGAAACAGACAAGGAGCGAGGCGGAGACGCGAGAGGGGGATATTCTGGGACAAGTTCCCTAAGTGCAGCGAGTGTTACAATGTTGTGTAAAGCGAAAGTTGTGGTAAAATTTTTGGATATATCATGATCACGTTCATATTATTTGTCATATATATACGTACAATTATATAAAAATATGAAATATGAAATACAAAGCAATGTCAAGTATTTTTATCGAGTAGAGAGAGCAACAAAAACAAAGGAAATAACATATCTATTTTAATTTTCTAAGTAAACAACGGGCATCGCCGAGCGATAATAATGTTGAACAGTATCGCATGTATTAGAATTAGATTTATAAAGAAATAGCTTGTAAAGCTTCGAGAGCGTCTTTTCACACACTATATGTGAACAACTGTAGTCGGCAAAGCAGAGTTCTGTTGTAAGAATCTTTTTGTCGCGCAAACAGAGATAAATCGTGATTTCTACCTAACATCAACGAAAGTAGGAAAAAAACTAGTCGATTAACTGACAACAAGACAAAAAAAGATGATTGGAAAAAAATGAGGAATAAAATTGGAAAAATATGTATATTCATAAAAAAAAACAGGATATCCAGAAAACACACGCTATATGGGACATGGGCAGAAGGAGAGGAAGAATATGTAGGGAGGTAAAGCATCAAGCAGAAAGATATAAGAGGAAACCGCGCGGACCCCTCCGCCCCTATTCAATTATATTTCTCCATCATAAATGCCTATATTGTTACGTTTGTCAATGGCGGGGTAAGTAAGGGTCGGTCGGACGGATAATACCTGCTGAATTGTAACCCGTGACCCTACGCTATACCGTTCCTGGGTCCTTTGTGATGAAGTTGGAGGGCCCCGAGTTCCTTCGCCGCGTCTTCGGAACCACCTGTGTATCGTTTCACTTCACCGCGCGAGAAATTTCGGGATAGATGCAATGTCAACAAACGGCCGATATTGAAAATGGTATTTCACATAAATTGCGCGACTTGTTCCACTTTTTGACAAAATGCAGCACTTACCTTGAGCGTGCAATTATTGTTGTGGTTGACCGGTGGATACGCGGGATGTCCCGGCATGTGCGGATGGGGGTGTCCAGGGTGATGTGGGTGATCCGGCATCATGCCGCCGCCACTATGATGATGTCCGTTGCTGCCCAAACCCTGTCCGGCTTGAAGAGCGCCGTAAGGAGTGGCAGGATCGCCAGCACCACCAGTGTGCGGGGGTGAATGGGGGCTGGGCAGATCGGGGGTTGTCGTGGTGCCACCGCCTCCGCCACCGCCGCCGCCACCACCTCCACCGCCGGTCCCATATGCATGATGCGGTCCGCCAGGCCCCGGATGATGCTGAGTACTCGTGAGCGAGGGATGGTGGGGGTAGGTTGCGGAGTGACCCGGATGGTGGGGGTTCATGCCAGCGGTTAGCGCGCTCGCCAGTTTGACCGATGAGAGGGTAGGCTCAGAGAGCCTACCGACAGCTTTCAACGGTGAAACAGGAACAAAAACAGCGGCTCGACTGGCTGCGCCGTTTTTTATTACGCGGCTCAGGAATTTTGGTTTAGCGAAATCTGCAACATATAAAAGCAAAAATAATGTTAGTTGAACAATTTTGTGTTTTAAATTTTATACAATAAAAGTTAAGTACTTGTACTTTTTCTATTTTTTATTATATGTAGTTTGTATAATTTATAGTAAAAAAAAACTCTTAACTTCGCCATTTTCTCTTTTGAATCTCGCAATATTATATTATGCGCTGAAAAAATCACGAGGCTGCTTGTAACCATGTAGCGTTTGGGAACTTTCGTTAACTTTCCCGAGGGTATGTACGATTCACAAAACTGACCTGATCCATTCTGTCAAAACTCGTGAAAGTGAAGGGGAAGGCGTGCGACCTGCGCAGAACGCCCACTTTAATTAACAATAATCGTCTTTGCCAGTAACTCAGCAGGTGCTGATCTACGTTCCATTCGAAACTTGTGTCTTTTTGTCCCTCGGGACCAGTAACGAGCGTCCTTTATTCGGCATTAAGGGGCGGATTCTTCCCCCGTTAGATCTCTTCGTCCTCCTTTAGGAAATTTCCCTACAGAAACCGACCGACATTGTCGTATATATGCGCATAATTAGATTAATGAATAATGAAGGAGCAATTAGCTTCCTATATAGCTATGACCGACATTACAGTCGTCGCGGCGCGACCTTTTCAACGATACGTACACACACACACCGATACATAATATTAAAAAATTCTCTTGTGTGTTACGCGAGAGAGCAGTTCGTCTTGTGCTTGCTATTTCGATAAATGCAGTTCCACTGTACGCGGGGAGAAAGTAAAAATGTCTGTGTGCAACCTCCTCGGTGGGAGAAAGTAATTAGCGCGCGCGCGCGCGCGTGCGCTGAAGAGCATATATTATTCCACGATGCAGGCGCACATCGGTACATCGGAACACACTCAGGCTCTTAATACGTATTTAATTAAGTATGCTGGGGTGGAGGGAAAGGAAGAGAGAGAGAGAGAGAGAGAGAGAGAGAGAGAAAGAGAGAAAGAGAGAGAGAGAGAGAGAGAAAAAGAGAGAGAGAGAGCGAGATCGCGCGTAGGAGGACGCGCTCGGAGAGAAGGGCGGACGACGGGGGAGTTTATAGTGGATATCAGTATGGGCAACCATAACTCTCGCGCCTCTACCGGCGAGCAGCGTGCCACTTATACGAGCACCTACCGCGATGGAATTTCATCCTCGCCGTTACCACATAAATCTCCGACGCATTAATGCCCTTACGGACTCGCTTGCTCCGCGTTTCTGCGTGTCGGCTTCTTCTTCTTCTTAATACGGTTACTTAAGTTCCGCAACGTGTGTATATGTGTGTGTGTGTGTGTGTGTGTCACGCGGCGCTCGCGATTTGAGCGATCAATCGGCGGTTGCCGATCGATAAGCGTTTTGCTCATCTGATGTGTATTGTCGATCGAACGCGAATCAACGCGGATTACGATGCACGATTCGAGTCAATGAACAAAAAAAAATGTAATTACCGCGATGAACAGACCGAAGATGAAAACAAAGAGCGCAGTGTGCGTGTGACTGCGAGAGATTTAACTGATAACAAAAAGTCGATCCATTGGAATCGATTGAATCGAGAACATGGGGTGTCGCGATTTGATTTTGACAAGTGCGGACCGCGACACGGCCGTTGTTTGTCATCAACGCGCTCCCACGCGCGCCCAAGTCCGACCTATTCGCTCGCTGCTCCTCGCGAGGAACCGCGATAGCCGGACGATAACAAGATGATAACGAGGGAATACACCGGTAATTACCGGAATGATAATGATGAGGAGAACGACGAAAGCGCGTGGGCGGAGGGGTGATGGCGGCGGGAAGGTGAGAGGGTAAGGAGGTGAAGAAGGAGAACGGTGGAGGGCGATCGGCTGCGATAGGGATAATTAACGATCGCAATCGTACGAAAATGAGGACAGGGCGAGTGCGACGACGACGATAACGAGCGGTCCAGCGATCTTATTAGCGATAAGCGTCGATAACGAGGACGCCTCGTTTCTATACGACAGCGAGCGGAAAGAAAGTCAGCCTAAGGATTAATGGCGAGAGTCTCTCACTCGGCGGGGAAGAATGTTACATTCCGGTGGATGGTGGAATCAACCCCTCGCGATGTGTTGAGGCTTGTGTTTTTTCCGTTTCAAAGCGATCGACTCTTTCTCACTTTCGAACTTTGTTATTAAATGCAACGCAGAAAAGTATGTTGTGAAATTGATTTTCGCGCGGTAAAACGATGTAAAATATAAATCGGTAATGCGGAATTAATCGCAGTTGCGGGAGTTGGCGAGAAGGAGGAGAGAAAGAGCACATATCTTCTCTCTCTTATTGAAGAAAACCATTCGATTTGCCGCAAAACATTTGCGATCTGCCGCATGCCGGATTGAATTTAAATATTTCTCAAATCGTGATATAAACTTCTCCGCGGGCGAATTGTCAAGTCGTAAAAGTTCACTCCTCCACCGCCCACCGCCTATCTCTTCCCGTGTGTGCGATTGCATCGTCAGAAACGGCTATTTCATTGAGATCGCGGCGATACCGCGAAATCGTCGGGCGTTGTATTAAGGACCAATAAAATGGCTCGGGGGATAGTTCGCGTGGCTTCGCAAAATTAATATCGGCGCTACGATTTCATTTCGAGACGTTAACTCGCCGCGTGCGCGCGTCTTTACGAGGGCCCCGTATTAGGGGGCGTGCTTTGCCGTCTTTAGTCGTCGGGAATTCGACTCCGAAATAAGACGAGGAATCAAATTGAAATATCATCGTGCTTCTTAATTTTGTCAGTCATCCATCGGGAATCTCAGATACAGATTAAAAAAGCGATTCCAGTTCTGAGACTCCCGGATGAGACTCCAGTTCGGAGACTTCCGGCCGCGAAATTATGACGTCACGTGACGTCAGAAACGAGAAAAGAAAGGTCGTTGAAAATTTGCGTTACAATAAGAGTGGGTGCTTTGTTCAAATCCATTTCTAATCGAATGAGCGACGGTAAAAATCGTCGAAAATAGCAGTCGCCGCGATACGTCGTTACATCAAACCGGTTTACTCCGTTTTTAGAATGTTGAAAGGCATCGTGAAAATATCTTACGTATATAAATAAGAAACAATCTCAGACACGAGAGAGAGAGAGAGAGAGAGAGAGAGAGAGAGAGAGTAAGAGAGAGAAACAATTTTGCTTATTAATGCGCGTTATTTTTTGCAAAACGACCAATGTCGTATGGTTGCAGCGCGTTGGAGGGGTGCAAAACTCTGATTGTTATTAATAATAAAACACGGGATTACGTAGGCTCTCAAAGAGACTTCGATAATGACGAGATCAAGAAAGATTCGTCCCCGTTCGACTCTCTCTCTGTATCACGGCAATAACGTGCAAGTTTCCAAGAGAGAATATTTTGCGCGATAACACATTTATACCAAAGCTTCCTCTTAGAATACACTCCGCGACGTTCTATATATACATATATATATATATATATATATATATATATATATATATATATATTTTATACATACACGTACAATCTTCTTTTTGGAGAATATCAAATGTCTTAGATAGTTGCCCCGGTTCCGCACGAAAACAACATGGTCATTCCCTTGAGGCGCGCCCGAGGCGAGCAGGGATCAATGTGGGGATGTAATGATAAGTTCAGACCGGTAATCACCAGGATAGAGAGAAAGAGAGACAGAGAGAGAGAGAGAGAGAGAGAGAGAGAGAGAGAGAGAGAGAGAGAGAGANAGAGAGAGAGAGAGAGAGAGAGAGAGAGAGAGAGAGAGAGAGAGAGAGAGAGAGAGAAGGACAGAACGCTGGAAGACACTGAAAATAATCTAATTATTGGCGGGGACGATTATAGTGATTAGGTGCGTCGCGACGGCCTCTTCTCTGTTTGCCACGCACGGCCCACTTATTATAAGTGTATCCTAGGAGGGCGCACAAATGAAAAGAGGCGTGCGTGCATGCGCGCGCGCGCGAACTCTTCTCTCTCGTTCGGGGAACGGGCGCGCACGAAGAGAGGAACCAACAACGAGAGGGATCACGGCACGCAATTATCGAGGAATCCAGACGAAGGAAGAAAGCGGCTTTCTTCCTTCCATGTATCGGGTCCCGCACCCGTGTTCGCTGAATTTGTTCGTTCGTTCGTTCGTTTGCGAGACGCGATCTTTGCTTTTCGAAATTCCCAAATCGGGACAATTCGAGCGCGAAGTTGCTCTATCTATCTCTCTCTTTCACTCTCTCTCTCTCTCTCTCTACTTAGCCCCTTTACGTAAATCGGGGGAGGAAGTTGTCAGCTCTCTACGCGAGATTTTCAGGTTCATTACATTTTTTCTACACTCCTGTACCCAATGCCGCGACATTACAACGTTATTTCGCGAGAAATCAGGATTTTCAGCAAACTCCTGACTTGTGATTTTCATTCGTCATGCGTCTCTTAAACAGAAGTCGAGAGAAAAGTGTTGTGCAACATGTGAATCCTTGGAATCTCAAAAGAAAGGATAAGTCGACAGTTATCACGAAAAAAAAGTTCGGTCAGTGAGAAAAATTTGCTGAATCTATTGAAGTTTTTGTCCCATCGACAAAACGTTTCTTTTTTGTTGGCAAAAGGAAAATCTGAAAATTTGCAAATTTTTCCTGCTCGTAATTAATCTTCTTGCTGTTCTAGCAAATCTGTTCTATCCGCGCACAAGCTGCGCGGGAAGATTAGAATGCAGATGCCTTACATACTGAGATATACCATCCCGGGAGTTACACACGTTTGGTTAGAAATTCGTAGCGGTTCAAAGTAACAAGCTGCCAACGCGTGGATATTTATGAAGGGGGAAGGGGGGAAAAGGCCGTCAAGGGTCGAGTATCGCCCAATACGCGTATTGCCGTTTACGCATCGCTGCGAATAAGTTTCGCACCTTACACATGCGAAGCCTCTTCCTCGCGACAACGCCCCCGTTTAGATATAAACAATTAATCTTCTCTTTAAAACAAATTCCATTTTCGAGAGACCTTCTCGCGACACCGGATCGTTGCTCGGAGAAAGATCGCATTTCAACGTAATCTAAGACTCTAACGCATATAATAAAAACTAATGCGTAATCTAAGACTTGAATATTGTACGCGCAATAAAAAGTTTATATCTCATAATGTGTTTGCACACTGTCACATCTGACACGTGCGCGCGTTTCACGGATCGTTACTCGGAAGCGGTGTGAAATAATCTACTACTCTCTGTTCCGAGAGAGAAGAGAGAGAGAGAGAGAAAGAAGGGAGGGGGAGAGAGAGAAGAGGAGTTTGTAATCGACGTTATACCTTTAAGTCTCCCGAGCTGCAGTCGCCACGGGAAACATGCGAGTCGCATTGCGCAATAAAATTAGCGTCTATCGGTCAAGGTAAGTGCGGTGCGCATTAGACAAGGCGGTCGGGCGAGCGAGATCAGGAAACGTCGGAACGAGGAGGAGGGGAGGGGTGCGGGCGCGGTGGAAGCGCGGTGGAAGCCTAATTGGCCGAAATTAGCAAGTTTAGTCATTAGCGGAGTTTCCGGCGGTGGCGGCGGCGGGTTCACTTGACTCCACTTCCTGGGAAAGGAAGGACGGAAGGAAGGTGTGTACAGCCGCCATCGGTCGCCCAACCTACACATCGTCCGGGGGAGGGGGTTTCCCCACGGGTGACATTCACGAGTGACGAGCACAGGGCGCGAGCGGCGCATTTCGCACGGCTTTTCGAGCTCTCGCGGAAACAATAGCACTCATCAGCGATCTGTCTTCTTTTTTTTTGTGTCGATCTAAAAGAGACGAGCGAAATTAATATCGACGAAAATGAATTTTCTCTCTCTCTCTCTCTCTCTCTCTCTTTCTCTCTTGCACGCGCTGTGCGTATCGTTTGCGTTGCGGTCGCGCGCGACCGTCAACACAGCGTGCCGCATAAAGTTTATCGCGATCGCGGCAGTAAGTGAAAAGTTGCTCGTCGCGAGGATCGATGACCCACTCGAGGCGGTCTCTCGCCGTTAATGCGCTTTAAATACGGCGCATCAAGACGTTGATATCACGGCCGATGGTAAGGTGCAAACCGCAAGGAAACTAATGGAAACAGTTATTTGCGGTCTCGGGGTGTCGGGGTCCCCCCGCTCGCTCCGCGCGCGACGCGAAGAGGCGCGTCACACGCGTATTTTCTGGATACGCGCGTATGAAATTGCCGCCTATCGATTATTATTTGCTTCTGCTCGTCTTTTTATCACTTTATCTTTCAATATTTTGAATTTATTGAAACAAAATAAATTTATATAAACAAATAACGAGTTTGTTGAAATTATCAAGTAAAACAATTCAATACAAAAAAAAACTATTAAATATTTTTACAAACTCAAAGCGCGCGTTCGGTTTCTGGAAGATAAAATCACTCGAGCAAACGAACACACAGGAGAAGTGAAGAAGAGGAGAAAGAGGGAGAAAAGCGCTTGCTCGCTCGCAGGGCCACGAGGCAATTACAAAATTGCAAAAATTAACCATAAAACCCGACCGGCATACCGGCGCTACCATAAAGCTAGCCTGGACGGCCGTTCAATCGGCGCATATTTTTGGCGTTTACGACCAATCGTGCGGCCGCGAACGTCGAGAACGCGCCGGTGTATTCCCGCGCGTTCCCTTCGAGCGGCAACTTGCGCGGGTGGATTCTCCCGCGGAAAGAAAATTGCACGGCGATTTTGCAGCGCTATTCGAAATGCCGCTGTAAAACGTCTGGCTTCCCCTTCATTCTCCACCGTCCCTCCCACCGTTCCGTTCCTTTCTTCCCGTCATTCCTCTTGCTTCTTCCCTCCCCTCTTCTCCCCTCTTGACAACTCTTTTGCTCTTTTGCAAGTATGAATCCGTCAGTTGGAACGACGAGGGAATTCGCATTAAATCATATTTTCCGCGTCTCGTATCGCGCGATCGGGTGTGTTTTGAGGTATCGCGCGCGCGCGATAATACTCTCGAAAGGTAATCTCCGCAAAGGTCGTCCCTCCCCCCATTTCTTAGCGCAATCTTACGCTCCCACGTTGGCGGGATTTTTCCGACAACATCGCGCTCTATAATCGTCGTTTCCATTTTATATTCGCGCGTACGTACACGCGGGAAATAACAACGCTGCGCGCGCGCGCTTGAGCGCACCTCGCCCAATTAAGCAGTCCGATTTTTCGATAATCTGCGGCCACGTGTTGCGCCGCGCGATAATTATTTCTACCGACGCGGCAATATTGCGCGCGCCACAATTATTTATCGCTGTTTCACACATCGCTCGGTGTAACGACACACCGTGTACTCCACACACATGAGAGACAAATCCGCGTGTATTGTTCAACATTCTGCGTAACCGTCATTTCAAGTCATAGATAATAATAATAAGATAATAAACTATATACAGTATCGGACATTCTCGCGAGAATTCGAAAAGACGGTTTTCGGATTCGAATATCCGCGTTGGCGTCATTTTTATATTGACGTTCGGTGAACACTTTCGAGTTCACTTCGTCAGAGTTTGACACGCGTACAGTTTGCTCTTGCGACTGTTCTTGAAAAATAATCTTCGATTTTTATTAATGCAACACACCGCGCAAAAGCATCAAATATCAGACTCTCTAGGATTGTTTCACGTACAACAACAACGTTTTCCTCATCGCGCTTTAACACGTTCACTTAAAAAAAAAAAAAAAAAAAAAAAAAAAAAATTCGCACATGTTCATTATAAAATACGAGTATAAAAGAGGAACGTAATTCCGCAAATTAAGAGACGAACCCGCAGCCGCGGGCGCACGGGTGTTTTCTGACAAGCGCGCATTAATTCCGTTTGGAAATTCGGATGAATGCATTAATTCCCTCCTGACCCCGTTGTACAAAATGCGCACCCTACGAATCAACAATACCAGACGGGCGAGCTAGCATACGTTATATTCTCACGCATCCACACACGCTGCGTGTGTGTGTCTATGCGCGATTGTATGTGTGTGTGTGTGTGTGTGTGTGTGTGTGTGTGTGTGCGCGCGCGCGCGCGCGCGCGCCCGTTGGGCATCAGCTGCCGTACGAGGGCCCTTAATTATTCTATTAAACAGGCCGCGGTCTTATTGTAATACGTGCACATTCGGGCGCACACGCGCGCCCGTGTTCCGTGTGTGCGCGCGCGTGTGTATACGAGCTCTGAATGGAACCATAAATTTATTGTGTCGAAGAGGAGATTGCCGGGGCCGAAGAAAGCTGTTTGGCGCAATTGAATGCGAGTTGCGGTATTGTGCGCCCAGAATCGAACCCCGCTAGATCAATTCGTCTAGATGCTCTTTTTTCATTCCGCGCGTGTATCACGTCGCATCGATCGCGTCGCCGAGAAGACGAGAGAGAGAAGACTCCACCTCCCCATTTCTCTCCCTCCCCCCCTTTATCGGCTTATTAATTCTCTCCGAGAAACAAATATATATCCCTCTCCCCATCCCGAGATATACTTGACCGGGGGATGCGAGAGGGTATAAAAAATGTGCCGATATTCATTTTTCCGCGGCGGAAAGGAAAGATTTGACGCAAACAGCTTCTGAAAACAATGAAAAAGGACAATTTGTCGCATGACAGTCGCGATTTTTTTTATCGAAATTACCAGCGGATTACACTAGAAGACGATTACGTTGCGGAGTGAGAGGAGAGGAGGGGTAACAGCGCGTACTTTTTCAGCGCGAGAAACTTAATAACGACCGGTCCGGGAAAGAATCTCCCAAAAATCCGTTCAATCCAATCTCTCGGATCTACCGCACGAGCTTCGAAGGCTCTCGCGCTCGTGTCCGTCGCGGGAGAAGGGGGAGAGGAAAAAAATAGAGAACGCGCGCTCGACAATTTGCACGGACACGGGTGTTTTGGAAAATCCTATCGGGATTCACCCGGTATATCCACTTCTCCCGATTCCCGTCCCCCGTAAAGTAATGATTTCAATTTCGCGAGATCGCTGCTGCCACCAGCTACCAAGGGTGCCACACCGCCGCCGTACGTCCCGTTCACCTCTCCTCACCCTTTTCACTCACGCTCGAAGATTCGGATTAAGCGACTAAGGAAATTCAATATCAGTAGCTGAGATGGGCACATAAAATTACTGACTGCCACTTCGCCTTAATTTGCGTAGTAAAGTTGCCCCGCTTCGGCGAGCAAGCCACCCCCTTCGTTTCTCATTCTCTTCGTGTCTCTCTCTCTCTCTCTTTCTCTTTTCCGCCTCTGCCGACCCGCGCTTTCGTGTAAAACTAAGGGATTATGATTCGGTTATTGGCTCCCGGCGCATTTTAGTGCGTAATTGGATGAAATTTGTAGCACCGTTGCGATGTCGCCTCGCTATTCTCTTCCCCTCCCCTCCCCCCCCTCTCTCACCTCCTGTCCTCCGTAACGATATGAAATACGAGCACCATATTGCGAATCGCGAGAAACAGACTCGTTTCTTAGCCCCGACGACGTTTATTCCGGTAGTTTTGCTATTGTAAGACGAAAGTTTTTAATCACATAGACATAATAAACAAGCCGGCGAAAGAGAAACCGGAGAGCGCGATTGAAACGCGCGATGTCTAATACATTTACGCGACCTTCAAGAAAGATTGTGTAACAAGTTACAAGTTATTAAAAAAATTTCATGTTGTTTAAAAATTATTATCTCCTTTCTCGTTATCTCTTTAAATGCTACGTTTAAATAAAACGTTATTGTCAATGATTGGGTAAAACGATCGGAGCAAAAGGTTCTGCGATAGCTCAAAAGAAATCGAATTGCGTAATCTAATCTAATCGATCGGAGCACATTCTCCGAGACGGACTATCGCCCTCCCTTTCCTCCCCCCTCTCCCGCCGTGTTCCAATATACGATCTTCAGTCCTGTAGGATCTGCCGAGCAAATTTATAGCAAGGCGCATCCTGCAAACACAGCGCGTAAACCGCGTATGAAATTGCCGCGTTCAAAACCTACTTTGCGGGAATGACAAAGGGACGGCGTTTAGCTGAGAAACACGACGACCCTCCCCCATCTTACTCCCGCACACATTTTATCATTCTTGCGAAATTTTGAAGAGATGTTTTTTTTTTCTCATTCATTAAGTCGGCAATTGTGACGCAGTTTTCAACGAATGCGTTCTGCAAAATAACACGTGTCGGACATTTCTGTGTTACGGATTTTTTCTTCTCTTCGAAAACATTTAACAATGATCGCCACAACGAGGAATGTAAAAACTTCGGGAGAGAAAGGCACAGGAAAAATAAATCACACGAAACTACGTGTTGTTTGCTATTAGATACTGTTCGGTTTTCTTCGCGTAGTTTCTTTTCCTCTCAACAACAGTAGTCCCCTATCGCTGTACCTGCTCTTCTTCGGCATATTGTTTCTTTCCCGAAAAAAACCGGACCTGACTCCATGAAGGGTCCGTTTACGTTTTCATTCACGCTTTTTTCCAACTGAACGCGGCACACAAATTGTTGCAACGTCGCACAACATCTCGTTTGAAATATTATTTTCATTATTTATCAAGACTAATAACAACGTAATTTCTTTTCTTTTCGTTATTCTAACCTTTTCCTCCTCTCCGTATCAAGTGCCCCCGCCCTGTTTAAATGAAAATGCGAAAAACATCTGTCTTTTACTTTTGCCGCGTCATCTTTAAAATCCGAGAAATATATTCGACATGTCTGTTATACTCCGGAGAAGGGTGAAATATAAACATTCTTCTTCAATTTTTTTTCTCTTATTATCCCCATATCTCCGTCTCGTTTGTCGCGTTTCTCTTTCTCTCTCTCTCTCTCTCTCTCTCTCTCTCTCTCTCTCTCTCTCTCTCTCTCGTCCTATCTCTTCACACAAAATTACCATATCTCGAGGTAACAGCTGTCGCAGCCACCGTCAGCATCTGATAAACTGATAGTAGCGACATACACTGGTGCCGCTGCCTTCATCTTGAGTTGTCGAGTTGTCTCTCGAAGACACAAGAGACACTCATAATACGTTTTGTTGTACGTTTCGCAAACGTTACAACACAACCGTGTGTGTTAACAATACTAATTCTAGCAAATAGAACTCCGTAACGACATATAGTGTTTTTGCGAAACACTGTGTGTTTTTCTCCTTTTTTCTCCCCTTCCCCTTCTCTTCACTCGAATAACACAGTTCGCTTCAAAATGGCACCGCAGCTGTCACCGCTAACACGCTATAATTTTCCGTTCGACAAGTACGACGTGCACGATACACACTTTTAAGCGTATAAAAATTCTCCCGACGTTTGCCCGACTATTACCGAAAGAGAGAGTTAAACGTATCGAAAAAAAAAAAAAAAAATTTCACCGTACTAATAGAATTTTTGAATAACAGCGCGTACTGCCCGCGAACGACACATGATTTAGATCAAGATTTCTTCTGAGGCGTGTACACACACAGACACAAATGTTTAACTTGATTGTAGCAAGCAATAGCGATGTTTAGCCATTTGTAAAAGAATCGTTTTTCGATAACCTCGCCAAAGTGGATTGGAAAAATTTTCAGCATACTTACCCGAGTTTGCAGGGACTCGATGCTTCATATTGATTCAGCGCGATGTAGCCAGATGAGAAAAGTCGGATGACTATAAGAGAAAGAGAGAGAGAGAGAGAGAGAGAGAGAGAGAGAGAGAGAGAGTGAGAGAGAGAGAAGATTTCAAGGTTCACTGACAAGACCGAAGCTGACGATTAACGAGCGTCACATTCGTCAAACCTGTGACTAGCGTCAAGAGCCGCTGGGTGATACGTGTAACGAGCTAATTAACTTAATTTATCGCCGTTTGACGGAGATCCAATCGCAGATGCGCGCCACGTTAATTGTACGTCCATTAGCCGCCGATACGATCCTATATACGTAGCGTCCCGATGCCCTCTAACGATCGCTTTACAGCTTGTTCCGTCGATAGCTTCCACCGTTCGTCGAAAACCCGTCCCTTCCACAGCTCGTTTCTCCTCGGTACCTCTCCCGTATCTCTTTTCTCTTCTCTTCCTCTTTTACTTTGTGGTCAGTTTCCTCACTTTTTCGTTACAAAAGTTTCTCCGTTTTTTGGCGCTTTGGGTTTTTTTCGCGCGACGCGATTGGTGGACGCAACACGACAGGCGAGACTGGCAAACAAATTGTGAGCAGCCACGTGATCGCCACGTGGGTATTTTCAATTGGTAAAAAAAAACACCATATATACCATCAAGTGAAAAACTTGTTTTCCTTACGGAAATTAACGGCTCAGAAACTACCAAATCCCTTGTTATTGTTTGGCAGAATTTTGTTTTGTGCATGAAATGTGTCTTA
>NW_018020667.1:320417-347917 GCF_002006095.1 Pseudomyrmex gracilis | reverse complement strand
AGCTTTCGCGGATAGAGAGCGCAGTTTCGGGCGCTTGTGTAGTTGTAGTCCGTCGCGAAAGTGAAACGATACAAAGGAGAACTTGCACGCACGCACGCACGCACGCACACATCGTGAATATAGTCGCGATAAAACCACTTATTGCCGGTTGCCGCTGCTACTATTCGTCATCGTAACGCGAAATATACACGCCGAATATAATAGTAAACACTGGTTTCACAGACCAAGTTTTTTTTCCCGCGTGCGCGCGCGCGCGCGCGATCGGGGATTTGCTTTAAAACACGTGATAAAACGCGCTTTACACACTCCTGACGATAGTACATAAACGTATGAAATATCGAGTTTCGAAAAATATTGCACCATCGAGAGTAACGGTCGGCAGTACGTTTAGAATATCGTGGATTGAAGCAGAGAGAGTGAGAGAGAGAGAGAGAGAGAGAGAGAGAGAGAGAGAGAGAGGAGGAGGAGCTATTTACGAATCACACAGGAATTGAAAAAGACTGCTTCCCGTTCCCGTTCTTTTTTTTCTCTACGCGCCGCCGCTTGTTTGAAAATTTAAAATCGTCCCGATCAATTTGCGTTTGGTTGCAAAATTACGTAAGCGGATAAACTGATTTCCCTCTCTCGCATCGGGTAACATCCGTCGGCGAGCCGGGCTTTTATTAAGACGCATTAGTCTGTTCGCCACAACATTCGGCGGCGTGTGTCCTGCAGCGGAGAAATACGGTTACAGAGAAGGGTGAGGGGAGGCAGAGGAGGAGGAGGAGGATGCGGTGACCCACTATGAGATGCTGTAATGATACCGTTCGCTGGTCCGCTGTTAGTATTTGACGTTACGACACGATAATGCAGCTGTATATCCCTCGCAGGCAAATGGATCTTGACGAGAAAGCAGCCGGCTTGTCATCTGATAAATGTTGCACATGGTCACTCTGCGTGACGAAACCGCGTATCGTGCCACGTCCCCGGTTGTGCGCGCGCGATAATTAATAAATAAATCAGCGAAATGCGACGCGGAGCGCGCGCAGTCTCGGTTTTTGATTGCAAAAAAAAAAAAAAAAAAAAACCACAACACAAGAGCCCTGGATGTAAAAATCTTGTTTTACTCGCGAAGGAACGAGCATTTTATACGCGATCTCGTAGCTAATCGCGTCCCGCGCGAGAATTCGTCGAGCGAATGAGCGGGGGGATGGGACTTGCTTTCGTTAAAAGAAAGAATATGCGTGAAGGGCGGCGGGCCAGGGCCGCTAGTATCCAAGACCGATAATCCCTCTGGTGTTTTTCTTTTCCTTCTTCGCCCCCGACCCACTTACCCCGGCGTCGTGCAGCACCCTTCCTCACCCCCTTCTCTCTCTACCGTTTTATCGGGTGTCGCCGCGGGTTATCGTCGTGGTTGCTGCCAGGAAGGATGAAACAGAGGGGAAGGAGAGGGGTAGCAACGGAGGGGTATGAGGCCGCTGCCACCTGTTGGCGGGACAACGTCTTAGCCCTCCGTGCTGCTACTTGCAGACGTTCTTCTCCAGTTAACTCCCCTCCCCCCTTAGCTTTCACCTCCTCCTCCTCTCGCTCTCCTGTTCGCACTCTACTCCCTCAATTTCTCCTTTTTTTTCCTCGTACTACTAGTTGCCGCGGGACGAGAGGGGTGCGTTTTTCCACGCGAGCCACCGGAATAGATTTAACCCTCCCATTTAGAACACAGAGCTCGGCGGAATTAATTCTGCTTGAGGCGCACGCGCGTGTTTCCGTCGCTCGAGAGACAAATGCGCAAAGTGTTTGTGTGTGTGTGTGTGTGTGTGTGAGTATGTAAAAAGAATCTATACCACAAATGCGAAACGAGCGACGTGTACAACGTTGTAGTCACAACACATTGAAAAAATATAATTAATACTAATTGTCGCAGCAAAACCGATAACAATTACTCTCGCAATAAAATTTATTGCGATCGCGGAGGTGCTCCCGCGCGATCTCGAAGAATACGTTATAAAATATTCGGAGCGCGAGGAATATTGCTTTTTCAAATGTGGCTGAGAAATCGAAAAACTTTTTGAACGGAAGCGAGCGAGCGAGCGAGCGAGCGCGCGCAAAGCTCCGACGGACTAAACAAACAATAAATTTCAACGAGCGAACGTTTTCGATTTCTCTGCTACGGAGGTCCCCTTTTAGCGGAGGACAAAGGCCCGTTTGTTGGGCCCAAACCTTACAAAGGACCCCATTGGTCCAGTGCTCTCCAGCGGGACAAGGGCCACGGAGAGAAGAGAGACTTCGGTTTGCTCCGCGCCTTAACTAAGCGTTTGCGTATGGCATACCTCAGCGCGTTGAACGTAATATTACTCTACCGTTTTAACAAAGAATGTATTCCCGCACACATGTATGCGTTTTTTATTGTAGATACTACCGGAGGATGAATGAATTGTTCAATAATAAAAAAAAAACCTACTCAGCGATACGTATACTTAAATATCAAACGACAAGAAGATCGTTCGCAAAAAGTGCGAGGCACCTCGCGATTGAGCACCACTGATTTACAGCGTTAATCGGCGTAATCTCAACGGAAGATTCCGGCGACTTTCCCCGTCACAGGTGGAAAGCGCCGCTTCGGCAAATGTCAAAGCGGTTATAAAGACCGCTTTTCTTCGTCTACGTGTACGGAATAACGTTGCGGCGGCGGCGGAGGCGGCGGCGACGGCGGCAGCCCGCCAGGTCGAGTTCAAGGGTTTCGAGGTGAAAACGGGACTGTGATTCCAGGCAGAAACTGGATCGACGAGTTCC
This sequence comes from Pseudomyrmex gracilis, assembly GCF_002006095.1. Classification (NCBI taxonomy): domain Eukaryota; kingdom Metazoa; phylum Arthropoda; class Insecta; order Hymenoptera; family Formicidae; genus Pseudomyrmex; species Pseudomyrmex gracilis. Next base: position 345,148 of record NW_018020667.1, on the reverse strand, counting down.
TGACTTGACGAAGCCCTCGACCTTTGACCTCCTCCTCGCGGAGCAGGTCGGCATGAGGCTGCCTCGCTCTCGCTCTCGCTCGCTACACCACCAACTTACAAGCGTGTGTATCGATCCTTTCAGCGGAGTTCACCGTCGAAAGCACCGCGCGCGAGTATAGCGATTTCTGCGATTTTTGCACGGACAATCATTACAAATCGCTCGTGCGAATTTTACTCGCAGAAACACGCAAAATCGATCCAACAATATTAATAGAATACAAATGTTAAATATAACGCGCGTGTGTGTGTGTGTGTGTGTGTGTATTCACGGGTTTGGACAGTGCAAGTAAAATGAAAACTCGAACACGGAAAAAAAAAAGATTTGCTAAAATAGCAAGAAATTTATTATTGATCCTTATATAGGTATCATTGATCCGCAAAACGTTTTATTGACGAAACAAAAGTTTACCAGACTCAATAAATTTTTCTCACTGGATATATAATACCAAAGCTCGTTTTTCCATGTGTAAATAACTGAATATTGCTTATGTTGATTAAATCCTGTTTTAATAACATCTATAATGATTTATGGTTGATGTTACGGTTAATAATACCAGTTTTGTATTAATTATTTATTGTTTAAATTATTTATTATATAAATTATTTTGTTTTATTAATAGTGATTTTCACGAGTTTTTGAAAAGTTACATTGTTTTATTTTTACGAAGATCACCTAATTTATTCAATAATAGATATTTTACGGTCAGTTTCTCCGATAATAATTTCCTACAAGGTCGGGTTTGTTATAATTATGTTAGTGTTAATAATTTGGGTAAAGAGTTACTTTTTAATCAAATATGTGTATAACTAATAACAATTAGATAAATACTTAATTAGATTAATATTTCGAACACGGTACACATCAAAGTGTAAAATAAAAACGTGAATTTTTTAACTCGAATTAAATTGTAATTAGAAAATCTAGCGTCCGTACCGGATGTTTCGAGAGTTTGCATCACGAATACGGAGATAATCGCCGAATGATTTTTATAAAGGCAGTCATATTGCGAAGAAATAACGCCGCGCGAGATGCGAACTCCCCTCTCTCCCTCCTCTATACGCTTCGGGCTTTTGTACGCTTGCGAAGATGCCTATATTGCTATCTACTAAGTATATTGAAATAATATATCGCGCGCGCACACACGTCAATATCACAATGTATCACACTTGTGCAAAACATATTCCCGGTCGTTTTCGCAAATACTCTGTGCGAAACGCAAAGTTTACTCGCGTAACGCGATCTTCCTTCTGTTACGTAGTCGAAATTGTATATGGCACGCGTTTATACGAGCGACGCGTGCCATATAATTCCGATTCTTCATCCCGGATCGCATCGCCGCCTTCTTCTCTCCCATTTTCCCTTATCGAAAATTTATTCGCCTCGCTCCGAAACGATTCTCTATCTCTCTTTTTCTCTTTTTCTCTTTCTTCGTCAAGTCTCAACGCTCTTCAATCTTCCACCGCGTGCGAAAAATTCGGGGAAAAAGTTTTCTAATTTAAACAAGATTATAAAATGTGCGTGGAGCGGGAACGTGGAGTGCGCGGCGATTGTTGAGTTCGCGAATGATCTTGTTTCTAATGAAGTGTGTAATTTTGAAAACTCTCAAAAGCGGCGAGAGTGTGTAAGTGTATCCCCGGCGGAGAACCTCTTCTCGTTGTCCTCCCCGACGCCGCTCTCTGCGTACCTGCAGGTCCAGGAAAATTCGCAAGCTCTCCCTATTTCGAGCGGAGCGCATTGGTCCATGGCGGAGTGCTCGTCTCCCGCTCCCGCAAGAAGGACAGACAGATCCAAATTGAAATGTAATGTATACCCCTCCCCAGCCCGGGGTTCCCCCATCCCCTCGTCGTCGTCGTTCGCCGCCCTCGGCCCTCCAGCCCTCGGTCGCGCGACTCCCCCCGATCGAAGATGGCTCACGAGGCCGCGCCGCGAGGGTGCGGCGGGGAGAGTAGGGATGGTGCTAGCGCTGGTATAAGTGTAGGTGATTTACTGCTTCGGGTTTAATGGAGGCTGTTTACTGCTAATTAAAACGAAGCCCCGTTTCATACCGTGCCGAGAACCGATTCCACGGATTCGTGCATTCCGCGATCTCTACCGGATCGCAAACGACGACGACGACGACGACGACGACCGGGTGACACACACACACACACACACACACGCGCGCGCGCGCGCGCGTTTCAGAAGGATGGCGTGCGTCGAATAACGGCGTGGCCGATTATAAATAACGCGACTTCGGGGAAGAGGAGGATTATATACACAAAACAGATAGGCAGATAACGAACGAACACAATTCATTCGAATGTACGTAAGAGCGAACCAAGTGGAGGAGAATTATTAACGAATTGATTCAGAAGCACATCGCGGATTTATAACGGAATAAAAAAAGAAAATAAAAAAAAAAAATATTTTTGTCTCTATTGTGAATCGAGTATATCAACATTCTCATTTTCGCGGTGCGAGAGCAGCAGAATGCGACTTATTCTTCGCCGCGTACACAAAGCAAAACCCCCGGTTTAGCTTCAGCGACGTAATTAGCCTCTGATCCCCTATAAAATCGCGAGTTACACTCTTGTTTTCTTTCTTTTTCTTTTTTTTTTTTTCTTTTCTTGCGGAGGGAACGCGCGCGTCAGTCCTTCCCTCAGACGATAAACAATCGTTTGAGAAGCGAAGTTACTCCAATTAGCGACAGGGGTCCGAATAATACTCGCCTATATTACTCTCTCCTTCTCTCTCGCTTTCTCTCTCTCTCTCTCTCTCTCTCTCTCTCTCTCTCTCTCTCTCTCTCTCTCTCTTTCTACTTGTCTTTGTATTTATAACACTGTAATCCCAGACGGCTCTTCCAATAAGAGCAATCCTACTTTCCTTTTCCTCGTTTCTCGCTTCTGCCCAATTAAACTGTATCGCGTTGCAGCGAGCGTGCATACTGCGTATCAATATCAATTATCCCGGAGAGTGACACGCCGGGGCCGATTAAAAAGAACGAACGAAAGAGAGACGGAGAAAAAAACAGAGAGGAACGGGAGAGAACGGAGAGAGAGAGAGAGAGAACGGAAAGGAGAAGGGAGGAATAAAGAACGGAAAGAGGTGGTGGATATAATGAGAACGAAAGCTGTGTGTTAGGCTTAACGAGCGCGGTTCTGCGGGTCGCGATCGAGTACTAATTGAGATTACGAATTGCGTGCGACATATCGGTGATAAACAAATTCGAGAGATTTGAAATCAACTGCTCTATTTGAAAAAAAAAAAAAAAAAAAATTGGTTAACGAAAAATCTACAAAACTATCTCGACATTTGTGTGTCGAGAAATTCACGAGAATTGCAACTTTCGCGCTGCGACAGCTATTATTCGACTATTACACGTTGCATAATAATTGACAGCTCGGCAAACAGTCGCTCTGTAAAGTGAAGTTTCGGACGCGACAGTGCAGCTCAAAAGAAGACGCGATTGCCGGAAAGCTTCGTCCAATTCCCAGAACGAAACACTAAGCAGATGGATTATGTTAAAGAGGTTGAGAGCGGGATAAACAAACAAAACGCGGAGGGTGGTGTGAAGGGAGAAGAGGGGGGAGGGGAGGGGGTGGTCGGAGCGAAGACGTCAATACAGAAGAACGCTCGAGCAGCGGAGAAGATCGAGCTTAAGAATGGTAGAACAACGAAGCGGAGGAGGAGGAGAAGGACGTGCGCGGAAGGGGGAGGGAGAGGAGGGAAAGAGAGCCGGCGAAATGGACGAGTCTTGTTGGGGGTTGAAAGGGGGCGAGCGAGAGGGTAAATCTTAAATAAAGTGATATGGAGTACTTTCGTATAAAAGCTCCATTTCCAGTACTACTTTAGCGAATACCATCTCTACCCCGCGCGCTCCTTCTCTTATGTAGAACTTTGCAGGGATTTCGCTCTCTCGCGGTGAGAGCGTCTGTAGTCGTCTGCGAGACTTATCATTTGTGATTTTCTTCAATTATATCGATTCTTCTTTTGTATATATATATATATATATATATGTATCGCAAGACTCGTTCTCCGGATGTGGATACATTATTATTGCATTCTTAACGAAGAACGTTTCTCGTTTCGGAATTTCTTCTCAGATTCTAGCTCCTCAAAAAAAAAAAAAAAAAAAAAAAAAAAAAAAAAAAAAAAAAAAAAAAACGAGGAAAAACAAGAGGAAATTCAGTGTATGCAAATGAGTGAGAAACACTCACGACCGAACGGCAACTCTCTATCACACACCGGTTGAGGTTAAGTGGCGTCAATTCGGCAGGGCCTCAATGGAACTCGAATAAATTTAATGGCAGGGCTTAACGTCGCGCGCGCTCGAGAGAGGCCCCGAAGAAGGCCCTTGCTAGACGAGCAGGTGGCTGGCGTGGTGGGGGAGGAACGACCAGACCGACCGGTTTACATGGCTCGAGATCCGAGAACGCCTTTTACCCTCCGCTCGCACACACAGAGACGCCAAGTGTCGGAACGGCGGGGGCCAGAGAGAAGGAGGAAGGATCGCCGTGCACGATGTGTGTGTATGCGTGCGTGTATGTGTGTGTGTGCTGTTGCCCGGAGGACGAACGCGGGAAAGAGTAAAACGCGAGAATTTAAGAAATGGACGCGGTGGATCTTAGCGTGTGGTCTTTATGGAATCCTTGAATCTCTAAGCGAACTACTCCGAATTCTTTGTGCGAGTGTCCGCGCGCGAACAACACCGCAGAGACTAAATGTTCTCCCGCGCGTGTGTAAAAAAATCTTATTTATTAAATTGGCGATTAAATTTGTGCAAATCGCTTGTGTTGTCTCGAGATAGTACGCGGCGGCGTGCTTTCAGGCGTCTTATTTAAACAAACACTCGTTATCTCTCGAAAAATATATCGCGGAGAAGTTTCTTCCTCCTTTTTCCCGAGGAAGAGGGAGGGGGAAGAGAGAAGAAAAGATTTTCGCGCGCGCCAATGGGGAGTTACACACTCCTCCGTTCTCCGTGCGCGCGGATTTAATTTAATGTCCAAATAAGTCACGCGTGAAAAATGGCAGCGCGGCTTATTGTTAATTTCGATCCGACAATGGGCGATCTCGCAGGAAGCCACGTCTAAAGACCGTTACACAAAAGGAAGGAAAGAGAGACGGGGTAGAGAGGAGCGAGAGGGGGGACGGGAGAGGGGACGTGCGCGCGGGATACTCTTAAAAGGTGTTGTTAAAACCACCCTGCGCCGTGTAAGACATTTCACGTCGGCACCTTTAATTAAAGCCATAAATCAATGTCAATTAGTCGGGTCACGAACCGAGCGCGAGCAATTAATTACAATTAACAATTAATAATATAATAATTAGTCGCCAAGCCGGAAAGTTTCGCGAGTCACCGCGCGGGGGTCACACAGAGAGCGCAGCTTTTCTCTGAAATAATATAATAGTGATCTCTAATGAATTCGTCCTTGAAGCCGCCTTTATTAAAACGCGCGTCGGTTCTTAAGCCGGTTCCGAGACATTTTATTAAAAGCAAGCGGTGAGAGAGAGAGAGAGAGAGAGAGAGAGAGAGAGAGAGAGCGCATCTTGGTGCGACCATCGTATCCAAACACGACCTTTGAACTTTGCTCTTTCATGCTGCACACGTATGCCCAAACAAATATGATTTCAACTTTGTTTTTACTTAATACTGACGCAAATGGATCTGATGCTCTTTGAAATCTCGACTAATAAACGTATCATTTGTTCATAGATAATTTTTCTTTTCTCTCTCTCTCTCTCTCTCTCAATCTCTTTATGACGTATTTTCTAATTTTCGCATTTTCCTCATTGTCCCGACATAATTGCTATTACACCGATTCTCCTTTCCATTTTACTCAATTCGAGCGTCATTTCCCGCTCCGATCAGCCATTAGTCAATCAATCCTTTTATCCCGCGCTAATAGCGGGGATGAACGCCCCGCACAACAGAGGTAGGCGAATCGCGTTATTTCCCGCACAATTTCGCCACCACCGGAAGGTGTCGGTAAATCAGCGACTTAATGAATTCGCCCCTTCCCTCCCCCCTTCCTTCCCATCCGCCGCATCGTCGGGGAAGCCTGCGGGATTTACTCCCGGTTATCTTTACGAGTCGCAGAGATACGCCTCTCTTGTCTCACTTGTCCTACAGCGGGTGAGGAGGAGATTGGGTTGCGAAGGGATGGGATGGTGGCGCGGACCGGCGCGGGCCAGGAAGTTGTCGCTAAATCTCCGCTGACATCTGACTGCTACGAAACGGGACGACGCGCGCGCGCGCGCTATAACCTTTATGATTGTTTAGCGCCGAGGACTTCTTACACGTGCGCGGTACAACAACACGGCAATTTGTGCTCGTAAGAGAGTTCGCGAATAATTGCAATTTGTACTAATAATGTTTATTACACTCGATACGCCGATATTGTGTTGTTATTTTGTACAAGTCTAATATAAAAGAGAGTTGTGACGAAAAAAAAAAAAAACCATACAAGACGCACCGCGGGGAGCGCATCGGTCCTTTTTACGACGTTTTTACGCCGAAAGGGTTGGAATTCCGTCTTTTCGCCCACATTGTCATCTTCCATCACGCTGTTAATGACACTTTTACACTTCGGATAATGTTGTTGCAAAGGTATACGCACAATGTGACCGCAGCGAGCGCAAAAACGAGAGAACCGGTATATAGCGGAGAGAAAGAGAAAGAGAGAGAGAGAGAGAGAGAGAGAGAGTGGTTACGTGTATGTGTGTGTATAAGTGCGTATAGAAAAACGGAGAGAAGCGGAGAAAGAAAAACAGTCGAAAAAGGAGCGGCGCGTCGGTGGAACAAAAAGGAACTAAACTCATTTCCGAGGCATTAACCAATTACTTTTTGCGAAAGGGTGTCGGTTACCTTCAACTTTCTGCTCGTTCCCCTCCACTTTCCTCTTTCCACCGCCTCGTCTCCTCTCCCTCCGCCTTTCTCTCTATCTCTTTGCTTCAGAGGCCGCTAACCCTCCTCTCTTTCTCTCTCTCTCTCTCTCTCTCTCTCTCTCTCTCTCTCTCTCTTTTCACCCCCTCCCCCGTCGTTCGTTAACCAACACTTCGACCGAACGAATATACGTTAATGAAGAGAAATATAAACCTGGATATTGTATATATGCGGGGAAAAACCATTGTTATAAAAGAAAATGGAAACGTACCGGCAGACGACAAAAATTTCACATCCCTTCAGTAAATGTTGTAAAGAAGGAAGAACAGACGCGCGCTCGCGCGCGCGCGAGAGAGAGAGAGAGAATGAGGGATGCAACTCCCGTTCGCGTAGAAACGCGCGACGTCTTTAATTCTCTTCATTATCACCGTTCGCAGCGAGACTAAAAAAAAATGTTTGTCTCGTTGAGGCAGAGGAGAGGGAAATAAACTACAACGATCATCTACGGTGTAGAATGATCGACCTTAATGAGCGAATTTTGAGCGAGCGAGCTGCTGCTGCTGCATTCACGCTCAATCTGCCGCGCGTTTAATTGCTATTAGGGATGCAGCGAGTATTTGGCAACTATTTGGTATTCGACGTATTCGACAAATTTGCCCAATATTCAACGTGGCCGCATAGTTAATACTATTTAGCGCGCTCGTCTTCCTCAGAGGTTGGTCTAACGTGCTCGTTTCCAAGAGCGGGAAATTAAACGCGCGAAAGAATACGCGCGCGTGAAAAAAAAAAAAAAAAAACAATTTTTCCGAAGGATACAACAATCCACATATGTGTGTTCACATCCCCAGTTTTTACTAACTGGATAACTTTTTCGTCTCTCGGAGACGAGGCAAGAAAGAATTGATCGAGAGACGAGCGGATTTTCATTCTCCGTCGAGCGCCCGATGTTTCGTCTCGGGCGCGAACAAGCGATCCTTTTGCGAACGATCTCGCACAACGGTTTAGAATATCGGATATATTATGAGCGCGCGCGCGTGTACACATAGTCGAGCAGTTGTAATACCATTACTAAACGCGCGCGGCCAACGCAATGCACGGCGTTTCGCGCATTTCGTTCCGCGCTTCGGAAGATACCGACGGATATTTCCTATATATATTCAACGGGCCAGGAATGCGCTACATTCCCTAGTTTATTATGGCGCTCGAATAAATATTTTGAAAATGTCTCGTGCAGCGGAGTTGAGCGTATCAAGCAGCAAACGACTGAAATGACATAGGTATTTTCTATTATCTTTTCTCTCTCTCTATCTCGCTCGCGATGATTTAGGGACAAATTGCGTAACCGTTTGCGCGTAATTCGTGGTAATTAATTGACGAGGAGCGCAAAATTGCGCGACCCCGTACATAGGTATCTGCGCGCGCGCGCGCGCGGAATCGATGATAATTACAATCGGCCTCGGTGTTGTGAAGCAAAAGATCCCCCCGATCGACCCTCCTCTCCTCTTTCGCCCCAGTCAACGGCAATATAGCGCGACCGGATCTAATATCTCACACTGGCTCGGAGGAAGCACACATATCATATTGTTAATCTCAAAACCGCGTCTATAAGAATCCACTTAATGAAATTTCCCCCGTACGACGGCCGCGCAATTGGTCGGCTCCAGAGGAAAGCCCCGGTTCCTCGTGTCCCCCGTGCTTGCACGCCGGTGGCATTGTGGAGCAATTAATAATGTCATATTGCACCCCCTCCTCGCCGCCGCCGCCTCTAACCCCTCGCACGTCCCTCCCAGCACCACCGTGCTCCGGCGCCTCCGACTAAATGCTCACGGTACCATCCCCCATACCGCCACCATCGACACTACCACCAACCCCTGACGCACGGTACATCGCCCTTGGCGTCGAGGACTGTGTTGTAGGCACCTGCCAGGGCTGACGGCACAGACGTCCTTACACGACCTTCAACAAAATCCGTCGGATTTTAAAAGCGTTTTGTCACTCTTGGAAATTTTTTTGTCAATAATTCGCGTCGAAACAGATAAATAAGCGTCCGCTGAGTCTCCGTAGAAACTCGGGAAAAAATACGATTTTTAAGATTGGCGAGATTTGAAATTCCACACGTTCTAAAAAAAATTGCAGCGATTTGAGAAATATTGTACCACCACGCACTCCGATTAATCAAGCTTTAAAAGATGCAACGAAGCGAGAGAGAGAGAGAGAGAGAGAGAGAGAGAGATAGAGAGTCCCGCGGAAAACTCGCGAATTGAGTAACAAACACAAGATAGAATCAAAAAGACAAACGACGGATTTTCGATTCTCGAAGAGAAGTTTTTCAAGATCAGATAGTTCACGGACTGTGGAGATAGTTTTTACCATTTGCAGTTTGCGCTATCCGGATAGTTTTAGTGACCAAGTAGCGCACGAGAGACGCACCCTTCGTGTCTTCGGCCCTGGTATCTACCTACCTACCTACCGTGCAAGAAGAGAACGGGGTGGGCGGAGGGGGGTGGGCACCCTGACTGCTAGCTCGGATATAGGCTGTTGTGAATATTACATTCCCTGTGTATATAGACGGTGCGCGCCCGGGTAATGCTCCGAGGCACGAGGGCAGAGTACAATAAGACGGCGCGCGCAATTAATTTTCGGGCTTTTGCTAATTAAATTTTTGCCCGTCGCGCGTGCCGTCGGGTCCGCGTCTATTATGCCCGCCAACGCTATATTGACAGTTTCCTTCCCTACTTTGCTCCCATTCAATTGTCCGGATGGAAAAGATTTGTCGGACAAATTTTTGCCAAGTTTGCATCAAGTGCGTGTGTGTGTGTTTGCGGAAGTGTTTCCTAAAATGATTTCGATTTAAAATAATCTGTGATGCAGTCCGCGCGCGACTGTGGTCGATGAAAACTGCGATTCGAGTTGGTTGGAGGTTATTTATCGAACAACCGCGAGATTACACCTCGGCTATTTTGTTACATTTCTTTTTGTAGAAACCGACAAGTAAACAAGTAAAAGAAAACCGTAAATTTCTAAAAAAAAAAGAGCCAATGATTCGTTCGGTAGCAATTATGCTACCATCTTGTGTTTCTACAAGTGCCAGTAGATCCGTAGAATTCATAATGGGATTCCCCCAGGATCTCTAAAACTTCTAGGAGTCGTGTGCTACGGAGCGTGATACGGTAACGAGGGAGTTCAAGGTTAAAAGCGGCGGAGACCGAACTGTGAGAGAAAAAGAGGAAGAGAACAGTCGATTATCGAGAGAGCGAGCGAACGAAAGAGAGAGAGAGAGAGAGAGAGAGAGAGAAATTGTAACGACAGCAAGGACAAAGAAAAAAGTGACCAAACGCGATTTCGCATAGTAAATGAATTATGACAATGTAAGCCGCCTGTACAATCGATATATTGACCGTAAGGATTTATAAACAGTATATAGCACCCGGTCTATAACCTTTTAAAGCTAAATGCAATCGTTTAACTCGACCGTCGTAATAAAACTCTCGCTCGTAGGTCGAATAGTTTTTCATTTTCTTTATGCAGAATGAAATGCAATTTTCACATTTTATTCTTGCACAATCATCGTATCGTATAATCAATGAGATTAAAGCGGACACATGCGCGCACACACACACACACACACACACACACACACACACACACGGACATGTAATTTTCATCTATACACTAACGCTATAGACACTAACAGCACCTGTAACAAGGTTAGAAGAAAAATTTCGACGTAACGAGAATTCGCGTACAAACCGCGTGAAAGACCCGAGCCCGAGTACGAAGGAGCTTCCCAGTGGAGAGAGGGGGTCGAGATAAGTGGGAGATGGAAAAGGAGCACATGCAGGTAGACGCGAACGTGCAGCGATACAACAAAGACAATGTGTTTGTTGTCGATTAGCGGGAGGATGAAGTGAGGTTTTTTTTTACGAGAGTTTAGAACGGCGCGGCGTCCGCGGTGAAGCGTGGTCGTTTACAGCCGGAAAGAATCGGGGGGCCCGTGGCCCCAAATGACCCTACCAACCCCTCGGTGGCGACCGCGCCACCTTCCACCCGCCAACCTGCGCAGAGATTTACGGCAATTCGCTTTTTGCCTTCTTTAAGGGCTCTCGTATTATCTTACTGCCGCCGTTTCTGCTTCCTTCGCGCGAGTAAACCTACTTTGCCTCCCACCTTTCCTCTTCTCTCATCTTTCCTTCCTCTCTCTCCCTCTCTCTTTCTCCTCGGCTCGCGCCTGGCTCGGTCTTCTTCTCCTCTTCTCGATACGAACGAGTATATTTGTACAGGTAAGTACGAGCGGATGTACAGGTGTAATGCAGGCACGAACGCAACAGAACACCTGAGTCCGTAATTATTTCGAAGAGGGAGAGAGGAGGTAAAGAGAGAGAAAGAGAGAGAGAGAGAGAGAGAGAGATCGAACATCGCTGAGAGACTTTAATTACATCAAATTCGATTAAGTCGATGCACGTGTTGTAGGAAGTTCTTTACGAGAGAGAGAGAGAGAGAGAGAGGGTCAGAAAGAGAGACAGAGAGAGAGAGATAAATTTGTTGATAGGTTATCGTATTTTATTTACAGTAAAATGTTTTTTAATTGAAAGATTCTTGGAACAACGCGAACACATATTTTCTCAAGGTGCAAGTCATAATACTTTTTCCTTGACGAGAATTATTGTTCGCGCTCCATGTAAAAGATCAAAGATCGAAGTGAAAGGCTTTTGCATTAGATCGAACTAATTTACGAATAAAGTATCTATTGAGATATAATACATTAGATTCGATCGATCGGTAACCGACTTCCCGATTGATTTTCAAGTCGAAGTGAAAGGCTACAGACATCCCGATCGCTTAATAAGGAATCTATCTCGACGATTAATTGGATTCGATTCTGATATACAAGTATCTCTCGCAAACATCTTCTCAAAGTTATCATAAAGACGTAAGAGTGCAGGAAATGATGTAACAATTTTCTCATACTGACTATTTTTTTTTCTTTTTTTTCTTTTTTTTTTTTTAAATTTGTACTTTATGTTCATTTGCACGCGCGAGATCGATAGGCACCTGTGCAAAAATGCAATACCGTTCGATTCGCCGACATCGTCACATTCCACGACACGCGGGAATCTCTGGCTGCGTAGAATTCTAAGATCCTCTCTCTGACGTCTGCTTAATTAATTACCATCCGCGGTTTTAATTAGCCGAGGCTGCTGCCTGCGTTCTCCTGACCTCCCTGCCGTCCCTACCCGCCCGGCGCTGCCCCTCTTTTCACGATCGTTCCCTCTCTCGGTTTCGGTGGCGGAGAATCGTGAGCTGACACGGGGAAAGAGAGAGAGAGAGAAGAGCTAGAAAGAGAGAGAGAGAAGAGCTAGAGAGATCTTGTACAATTATACGCACGCACACGTCGCTATTTCGAAGCAACCGTGACGTGTCCACACCTTCAGCACGCATCAGATGGTCGCTGTTCCTCCCGACGTATACGTACATGCGCATAAGTGCATGACGCGCGCGTATATATCTCTCTCGCGCGTATACAAACTTCGTACACGACGCTTTATATCCGTAAGCGCGCGCGTTACATAATCGCGCGTTCGATATGAAAATTATTTCCTTTCCGCACACACTCGATCGCGCTCATCAAACACACGACGTGAGATGATTAATCGATCGTCCGAAACAGATAAGATTTCATATTATATGTGTCATTAACGGTCTCTCTCTCTCTCTATCTCTCTCTCTCCCTCTCTTTCTCAAAGACGTGTGATATACAATTCTGTTTTATCGATATCGATACGATATAAATATTCGTAATGCGTATGTTATATATTGTTTATATCATTAATACATGTATATAAACCGCGAAGTCATCGGCGATGGATACGTGTTGATAAAAACTAGACTCATATTGACTCATCAGAAATGTTTTAGAAATAATAAAAATGTGCACCACAGAGACCGTACATCGAGAGAGAGAAAGAGAGATAGAGCTCTATATCTTCCAATCCCTCCTCTCCTCATCAATATACGGAGTAATATTCATAATGTAATGGAACTGCAGTAATGTAAGCTAATGCATCCTGCAATTTCTTGAAAGCACTCGAATAATTCAGCAAAGGCAACGTATTCATACTTATAATATACTTAGAAACTCCCTGATATATATATATATATATATATATATATATATATATATACATACATATATTTATACATCTTGCAGTTACGAATTCACAATCGGTTTACGGTTGTCTAAACTGTCTAATATTTGTCTTTGTTATCTCGCGTTCTTACAAACAAGAGAGAAAATACCGTTAAATTAATGCGATTCTCTCTCTCTCTCTCTCTCTCTCTCTCTCTCTCTCTCTCCCCCTCCTTCCCTCTCTCCCTCCCTCTCTCTCTCCCTCTCTCTCTCGGAGGTCGATACGAGTTGATTACGCAAATATCGTTATTCTAACAAAGTTGTCGCTTTATTTCCACTCGCCGCGTGTTATTTCACTCTCATTTAAACAATAAAAAAAAAAAAAAAACCCAACAGTAAGTTTAACTCGAAATGATGACGCGAGTACTGCAAATTATATACCCCCCGAGAGCGAGAGAGAAAGAGAGGGGGTGTTTAAACAATAAATATTTTTTAAGAGACTCGCGTGTTTCGTTACTGATAAAATAACATGGGTTTCGAGAAAACATAAACAATGTGTCGGGAAGTTTATCAATATTACTGCATGCGTAAATAGTTCTCGTGTTTTTTTTTTTTTTAGATTTACTTGTCCTGCGTACAAATAAAATGAAATAAAATAAGTAGTTGTATCCGAAGACGGACGAACCGCAAGAGAATGCCGCGCAACTTATCTAGCACACACGCGCGTGCGTCACGGCGTGTACGCACACACGCGCGCGTATTCATCATCGATGTAAACTCACATGTACGTAAAACGGCTTTTATTTAGATATTCCTTTACCATACATTATCCTCCCAGAGTACTCTACGGGGTGACTGGATTGAGATTCGCGACAGGTGGGCCGCCCGCGTCACATGGAATTGACAAATTTTTGTGTGGTCGCTGTAGAATTGGCGACACTCTACTACATAGCATGTATATATATATATATGTGTATATAAAAAATAAAGAAGAGCCACACACGACTGCCGCGCGTTACATTTTCCGCGTGTTTAATAGAACGCATTGTTGAGAGATCGTAAAAACACAGAGTATACATGTATATATATATATATATATATATATATATATATATATATATATATATATATATATATATATATATATATATATATATACACACACACACGAGAACTTCATAAAATATCGCAAACACTCCGCATCCGTTTGAAATAGATCACGAAGCACCTATTGACGAGCATTAATGAAATAGTTGCTGCGGAGTTTGTTTACACACGTGTGCGAAAAAGAGAGAGAAAGAGGGGAGGGGGGGGCGTGGTGAATAATAAATTCTAATAACACTGTCAAGTAATTAAAACTCGGTAACATATTACTTTCGGACTTATACTTCGTTATTATTCGGTGGACGCCTTGGTGCATTAGCTTGAATATATCCATGAATATTATCCTATACTTCGCCGTGGACTGAGGAGGGTGTCTGGAGACGTAGCGGAGGGAGGAAGGCGGCTAGCGAGGGGTCGGACGGTATATAAGGTATAAGGTAGTCCATTAGCGTTAATATTATAAACGTTAGCTGCCCTCTGGCCATCCCCGTAACACACTCACGCGCGCCTGCGTACACCCTCTTCCCTCCTCCTCCCCTCACCCACCTCCCCCTCCGCCCTTTGCACACATTCTGTCTGTGTTCACCCACGCTATCTTCCTTCTGCGTTCTCTATCGCGGATGTACACGTCCGCGTCTTTTCTCCTTCGCTTTCCTCCTTCTCTCCTATACCTCTCGATCGTACGCGTTATCTCTCTCTTTCTCTCTCTTTCTCTCCTCTCCGTCTCTTTCTCGCTGTCTTTTGCATATATTTCTACTTTTCGCGTTCGCGTATGGCGGTATCCATCTCTCCATCTGCCTTCTTCGCACTCCCTCGTTCGCTCTCTTCGTCACTCTTCGTTGCAAGTAGCAGCCTCAATGCGTTCGTATATTTCCGTCTCTGTTTCGCGCGAGCTTCGTCTCTATCTACTTCTCTCATATTCTCGCATGTATTTCTTTCTTCCTCTCTTCTCTTCTCTTCTCTTCTCTCTCTCTCTCTCTCTCTCTCTCTCTCTCTCTCTCTCTCTCTCTTCCATCTTTTACTCTCTTATTCTCGTTCCTTCTACCTACACTCGGTTATCTCTGCCTCCGCGTTCTCCATCTTCGTCCGTCGTAAACTCATTTCGTCTCTTTTCAAGCAATACGTCTCTTATTCCGTTTCTCCATTACGCAGCGAACTTGCTCCGTCCCTCTTCCTCTTGTGTTTACTCTTCCTCCCTCTTCGTTTTCCACACTCCAGTTTGCTTCGCCACGCACGCACGTGTATGCGTGCGTGCGTGTGTGCGCGCGCGCACGCGACGCATATACTCTCGGAGAGTATTACACGCGCACGCAATACGTGTGTCCTCACATAAAGGATACAACACACAAGTCAATACGCGAGTGGGATAGCGCGATCGGTCGGACGCAGCGCGTGTTTCGCGGCGGGTTTTGATAAAATTAAGTTGTGAACAAAACGCGAATCTTATTGAAAAAGTTGACAAAAGTTCACACAGCAAAACAAAAATGCGACAAAAACAAAACAAGAATATGAATGAAACGAGAAACAAATCGACGAAACTCTCCCTGTACGGAGAGAGAAGGGGAAGGGAGGGAGAGGGGCAAAAAACGTAACGTATTGTTCATTTATTACAATATTTTGTATATATATATTTTTTTCCTTTTCACACTTTCGGATGCTATATGTATAATTTAGTCTTATCTGAAACGAGCGTTGATTACGGAGCAAGAAAAAAGACAAAAAAAAAAAAAAATTAATCAGACACGTATATTTCCATAATCCATTCAGATGTTCGACGCAGTGAAGTTAATTAGAAGCGTGAAATTCAATTCGTTAAACAGGTTTGGGGAAAAATGTCGAAATCACGAGAGCGTCGATAATAACGCGTGCTGATGGCCCATTTAGGTATTAACCTCGAGCATAATATTTATCTGGTCGCTCTAAGTAATAAATTCTCTCTGTGATTAATGTATCGAGGATTAATTCAGAGAGAGACAGAGACAGAGACAAAAAGAGAGAGAAAGAGAGAGAGAGCGGCTTCGCGTACACAACTTCACGAACGTTTTTTATAAGCTCGTAATCACTTTTTATTAATGTACACTCAACTTTATCTGAGTCATTAATTATGTATGCATAAATTTAACTTTTTAACGCATTGTGAAGCTCGTAAAAAAAAACTCTGTGTTATGAAACGTGTGTGCGTATGTGTGTGTGTGTGTGTGTGCGCGTGTGTATGTCTAAAGTCACAAAATATATTACTCACATGTTATGTAGTTGATACTTTTAATCTATATATCTTATTACGCTCTTTTTCTCCCTTCCGTTCTCTCTCTCTCTCTCTCTCTCTCTCTCTCTGTCTCTCATTTTGTTTACTGAAAGTGTTATCTACGATAGAGAGTCAGAAGAGTTATCAATAGGTATTCAGAAAATGTACAACATCGCATATTTATTCAACACTATCTAACGCAAGATGACTCGTACGTTTATCATAATAAATATATGACGCAATCGCGATCAAAAATTAACGATATCATCGAGTTACTTCGCTTAATGGGGGTATTTTCTCGAGTCTTGAGCATTGATCAACAAAAAAGAAAAAAAAACAATCAAATCCCCCTGTGTGTACTTACGCCGTCATTATCGTAGCGGTTTGAGACGGCAGAATCGACATGGACTCGGACTAGCAGTAGACGTCTCGTCGTCGTCGTCGTCGTCGTCGTCGTCGTCGAAAAGTGGCAGTTTGCAATTAAACGACGATGTTATCGTAAAGGACGGCGGGCTCGGTTGAGTGTACATGGCAGCGAATTAAAATGTAAATACTTGATTAAAGTTAATCCCGGGCAGGTGAATAAACCTGGTACACAAAGACAGAGAAAGAAATACGACTGAGGCGATGGTGGGGAAAGGAAAGCGAGATATATCCATAGTGGTCCTAAGGGGTGCTTTTTATTGCTGCTTTTTATTAGCTGAGTAGGTGTACTCCGTTCCGCCGCTGCCCCCCTCAACTCTACCACCCCTCGAAGCCACCCTTAGCCACCGAGACCGACTCCTCCTCCCGCTTCTCTCTCATTTCGCTCACCCTCCTCCCTCCCTCTCTCTTTTCTCCGCAGTCGCTCCTCGCGACCCACCGCCTGCGGAGCCGCGCGCTGGCGTGCGGTGAGCGTCGGAGGGTTGATTAAAACTAACGTTGCGCCAAGAATTACCCTGTGAGATTGAAAATTAAATTAATATACAAAACCCCCGCCCACGCGGGGCTAATTAGTTATATGATAGTAATTAAAAGTTAAGTATATCTTCGTGCGCGGACGCGGTGCTATAGCGTACCGCCCGTCGCTCCCGGCTGTCATCCCCAAAACGGCCCCGAGCAATCCTTTAGCCCCGAGTGGATATCGTACTTTAAAAAAGTACGATGTCATTCTTGCTAACAAGCCTCCCGGATGTTTTTACAGGCTGCTGCTCGTTTTTGTTGATTTAATTATTTAAATTAATTTTTATACATGTTTCTCTCGTCGGTTATTCTCTCTCTCTCTCTCTCTCTCTCTCTCTCTCTTCCTCTCTTTTTTTCTCGTCAAAATAGCTGTTTTCAGATTTAAGCTCTTTCGGTGTACCGGTTCGCAATATAAAATGCAAATTCTTTCTTTATTAATCTTGAATTTCTGTAAACGAAAATGCATCAACTCCATTAACTTATTTTCGCTTGTTTTCTACGTACTGACTGAAAAAAAAAAAAAAAAAAAAACAAAACAAAACAAAAAACTGACGCGTGCGATATATTTACTATTGTTGGACGCGAGAAAAAAGCGGGAGCGCAGCTGGTGAGGCATTAATTTCCATTTGGTGCGCGCGCTATCTTTAGATCGGAATCATCCAGTAACACCGGTAACAAATGACAAATCACCTGACCGATCCCGCGAAGCAACCTTGATGCGATAGTTGCAAGTGCAAACTGTGCCGTGTTAGGTTTCCCTGCCAAAAACCGAAAATAGTCCGACGAAACTAATACACATCGCGGAAATATTTTACACACAAATATACATCGGGACGAAAGATCTCTTTTATGAATTTCGCGAATGGAAAAATTGCGGACCCCCCCCGTAAGTAATTTGATTAAAAAACGATTTCTTCATTCTACACAACAGTGAGGAAAGATAACAGAAAATTGCTCGATCTATTTTTCTATTCACGAGATCCATCACAATTTTTGCACTTGCCCAATATCCACACGTTGCGCACGCAACGCTCTCTCTCTCTCTCTCTCTCTCATATGCGAGCAACTTTCCTTACGAGAGTTACAAATGCGCCCTCGTATCCGTCTTCAAAAATAATTTTACTAAACCGCGATTCCTCACGATAGCGGCGTATCGCGAGCGTGCAATATAACGCGAAAAGGAGGAGGAGGAGGAGAAGGAGGAGGAAAAAAAGTTCCACGTGATCGCCGATGCGCCGTCCGCGCGTTCGTGGTCACCGTTTCAAATTTAGCATTGCGGGGACTCCGTTTTATTCCTGAAATAATATTCGCTCGACAGTGTTTTCGCGGTTTGACGATGAACTTTGCGGAGATATCTGATATCACCTAAGTAAATCCCGATGATCCGTAGAATTACAGTATTATAGAGAATTATATACACACACCCACCCACACACACACACAATATCATCCAACGTTTCTGATTACATCGGCCATGAGGTTTTAATTGGTTCAATCGGATCTTCGAGGGTGTTTGTCGTGAGATAGCATCACGTGAGATGTACAGTATCGTCCACAAGTTTCGTAAACATTTCAGCTGTTACACGAGAGAGAGACTTTTGTACAATATATTTTTTGTACTTTTTGTAACGTACTCTCTCGTGTTTTTTTACACATTTATGAACAACAATCGTATCGAAACAAGTCTCACGCGTGTTTCTAAACAAAATCCGCGATTTCGGAAAACGTCGGAAAAAATGTTAATTCTATATTGTGACAAACTAGCGCGGTAACGCGAACAAATTGCGAGTGGAGACCGCGGTCGGTATCAATTTGCAGTTTAATGTCCGCAGCCGCATGAAGCGACGAAGCGCGTGCCGGGGAAAACGGTACTTCGCCAATACTTTATCCGTTTAACGCGACTACGTCCGGATCAAGATCAAGAGACACGGTCGTGTCTCGCCGCGCCAAGACGTGTGTCACGCGCGCGAACCGTGTGCATCTATACGCGGTCTGGGGATGGGAATAACGCACGGGAAAAGCGGAAATTGTAGTTTTCATCAAATTTTGATCGACTCCGCGCGTTTCGCACGAACGTTTGCGCGTATCGAAGGTTAAAATAAAAACATAAAATACAGATAAGAAAAACAAAAGCTGATGAACCAACGCGATTTGCGTGTCTTCAAAAAACGCGCAAGACGGAAGAACCGCGCAGCGCGCGATGAATATATTCAGCGTTCGATCCGAAAGCTGAAAATCACCTGGCGACGAGCCAGAGCCCACGTAACTACAATACTTGTTTTGCCAAAGCGACGACGACGACGACGACGCTATACGCCCGCCACCCTTCGCCTTTTTGCCACGATGACGACGGCGTAGCTAGTCGATTTTCGAAAAAGGTTAACACCTAGTCGCTCGTATCCGACCGCGACGACCACGTGGCAGCGGACGCGCCTGCGTTGTCCCGTTCTCCCCCTCACAAGCTTACTCGGAAATTTCTTCTCAGTCTTCTCGTAGCTATCGGTCGGCGCGATACTTCCGCCGCGCCAAAACGCTCCTGCCGATCGGAAGTCTTCATCGTCCAAATGACAAATCATGAAATTCAAAATCCCCTCTCTCCTCTATCTTTCTCTCTCCTCTCAATAATCCGAAGATATCAAATATTCCTGAACTTGTACAAATTCGAGATGAAGAATTCAGAAGTAAATGCCGAAAATTCCAAGGAATCTCTGCGTACGCGCTGGCATCCACACTAAGTATTCGAGATCGACGAATAATTCAAGGTCCGAATTATTCTTGGTCCGAGAACTCGTCTCACGTGGAGAGCGCTGAGGACGGTTCGAGCGTGAAACCGCCGGCTTCACGGATTAGAACAGCGACAAATGCGTGCCGCAAGCTACGCTCGGACATTAAACCCCCCCCCGGGGGGTTTAACGCCACTTCTGTGAGTACAAACGCGAGAACTTTGGTCGAAGAACGAGAAATATTTTGATTGCTGCGCTGTGTAAACGAGGACTTCACACGTGGACGCTAACCCTTTACCCCCGACAGAGAGACAGACAAGGCAGGAACAATGTTTTCCCATTTGCAGGATAGACAACAAGTGTCCGGGGGAAAAAAAAAAAAAAAAAAAAAAACAACCGTAGATGTCGATGGTGGCTGTACGTGTGCGAAACGCGCGTAATAAAAACAAAAACAATCTTTGTAAAATATAATCTTTATAAATAAAACAATCTTGTTGCTCGTCGAAAATACGCTCGAGCTCGCTCGTTCGCCAACAGGCGTTCCAGAATAAATAAAATCTTATATATGTTGTAACGATGAGTAGTTTAATTTTTATATTTTTACCATTGCACGTGTATATATGTTTACTACAACACGCGAAATGTTTAACTACATCATGTGTAAACAGAGATTTGGATTGTAAGAGCGCGCTCCTCGATTTTTAATACACACACACGCGCGCGCGCGCGCGCGCGTACATACATACACACACGTAAACACACGTGTGTGTATTTGTACAAATTAATAAAATATGAATTTATATTCGCGCAGAAGTGAATACTTTTTTAATTTACATTATCTCTGCAAAGCTTTTAATATTTAATTAATAAACGTATAAACAAGTAAAATTCGAATTCACGTGACCAGCCTATTAATTTTTCATTTATATATTCTCCAGTAAATAGAGATGGGAGATGCTTACATTTGCAATGGACATTTTAATTTTTAAATACGTTAAAAATTTATGAATATCAGTTTAAATTTATACGCAATGTACACATCAATTTTTCATGTGAATAAATAAAAATTGGTAATAATATTATGACAAAGACGCCCTCTTTCTTCCCCCTCCCCTTTCTTTTTTTTAAACTTATTTGCTCCGCGTGCGTAAACAAGTAGAAAAATTGCCTTTCATTTTTTCGTACACATTCAATCAATTTAACAATACGGAAAGATGTAAAAATCCGACGAATCCAACTTGCTCAAAAAAAAAAAAAAAAAAAAAGAGAACGCGACAAGATCGCAAAACTCTTAACATTTCATTCCTCTTAAATGCTCGGCGATTGATCTCGATTTCCCCGTCGACGCGTCGATCGGCGAAGAATCGCGCGCCTACACGAATTGGATCATCAAATCGAAGAGAGCGCGAGAGAGAGTTTCGCGCTTATCGTCGATCTTCCGCGAAGCGATAAAAAGTAAGACCCAACTTATCGGAGCATCACTCACCGCAATCGCCGGCATGCGTAGGCTGCGTAAGTTGAACCGATCCGCTGAATCCTCGACGATCCCGCGCGAACCAGCCACACTTTTTCACTAGACAGACGTCGACAAACGACTACGACGATTTTCCTCGTAGTCGCGGTCCTCGTTGATCGGCGGAGAACGATCCTTCACGATTTTTCTCTCTCTTTCTCTCTCTCTCTCTCTCGCACTCCTTACACACATATACGGCACACATATAGGAATCCTCACGGCGCGCCGCGCAGCGACGCAGCGACGCGCGACGGCATCGCGAGCAGGTGTCCACCGGCCGAGTAGTCCTCGTGCCTCTCTCGCGAGGATCCTTCGCCCTGTCCTCCTCCTCCTTGGGCTATCGATCTTGGGGAACGCACGCACGCCGCGCTGCCCGTCGACCACCGCGGGAGCGCGCCCGCCAATGCTCCAGATGTCCGTTTCTCGGTCTCGGACGCGCGCTCTCCTCTTCGGGAAGAGAGATCCACTTTCGATCAATGGAACAGCAGCGGCAGCACGGACTCGCGGGCTCTTCTCACTCGACGTCGATCCATTAAAGATAACAGCGTGTTCACGGCCGTCGTTGATCTACACCTCGAATCGATATTATCACATCGTTGCGGATGTTGCGAGTTTTCTCCTCGTCGCTGGGACTACGCGCGATGACGATTGACGATCGAGTGTTGTCCGTTCTGCGAGATGATCGTGAACCATTAGGGAATAATCACGCGCGATGAGAATCACGATGCGACTACGACTTATATTCGCTTCTTGTGCGCTTCGTTTTTGCTGATCTACCGCGCTCTTACATCCCAACGTCTGCGTTTTCCAAGTTCGGATCCTCTCGGATCGAGAGACACTCGAATCTCTCTCGATCGCACATTTCACCGAGAACACCTTTGCGTTACCGTGACGGTGTGTGTGTCGCACGTTGCGTTACCTCTCGAGACACATCCTCCCGGACACCAACAAAACAGGCACCGTGGGCGCGCGCGCGCGCGCGCGTGTGTGCGTGTGTTACGTGTGTGTATGCGCGTGTGTGTGTGTGTTGTCTCGTAGGTTGCAACCGCGGAGGTGGAAAACACTTTAGCGGAGCTTTGCGTGATTCTTAATGCGACACATTCGGCGCACTTCACTGAGACGCATGGCCGAGGCCTGACCTCGACTTTTAATCCCACGGACTCTCGCTCTCGGCGTCAAGGCAAACCGGAACACGAGAGCGCCGAGGAAACACGTCGCGTCGTTAGGGAGCACACCGCGCGACACGCAGAAAATGGAGCAGCGACAGACTCGAATCGCGCCGCACGACGTCGGACGAACGAGTGGCGAGCGGAGGAGCCGCCGCGTCGTCGGCTCTCCCCCCACCAGGCGGCACACATCAAAGTAGCGGGGAGAGCGCGAGAGAGCGCGAGCGAGCGGCAAGCGCGATGAGAACGAGGATCGGGCGCGAGGAGGGGTGGCGCGCGGTCTTCGGAACCGCAGCGGCGGCAGCGGCGGAGGGTGCGGTGGATAGATGGACGTCAGGGGCGTGAGTGAAGGAGGGGCATCGATATCGGTCCCTCCACGTCGCGCGCGGGGCCCCTTTCCCCCCGGTCAGAGGCGCCCCTCTGCGCCGCGGCGCGCGCTCCACGCGACTTTGCGAGTGAAACATTTCGCGGGTTTTGTGGACGGGCGAGAGGGAGAGGGTGGATGGAAGGAAGGGAGGGGGCGCGGGGGCGCGAGGGGCGAGAGGAGCGGGTGGAAGAGAGGGTTGGGTGGGAAGACAACAGTATTCCCGTTAATTGAACGACTCGCGCGGGGCGCGGAGGAGCGCGTTGCGGGGGAGTAGGGGGGGAGGATTACTTGCAGTAATTACTTATTTTTATTACGCTCCGCCTCGCCGTGTCTCGCGCCAGCGAGCGGCCACGCTCGCGCGGCGACATGTTAGAAATCTTTTCTCGCGTCCGCGATATTGCGAGACGATGGGTTGCGTACCGGAAACCTGCTCTGGGTCCTTCCAACTAAGCGCCTTAGCGTTAAATTAGGGAAAAAGGGAGAGAAGGACAGAAAAAGAGAGAGAGAGAGAGAGAGAGAGAAAGTGAGTGAGAGCAGAAGAGGAAGCTAGAGATTGTGGGAGTATCTGCGACGACGGTGTCGTCAGTAATTTTTTGTTTTCAAGATTATTGTAGCAAATACAATAATCGAATTTCTTTTTTAGCAGCTCCTTTATAAGCGATACGATCGAAAAAGCAAACTCGATTGTTTTCCATTTGTTTTACGAGATGTCGAACGAAATTGCGAAAAATAAATCGCGACACATCCAATATATATATATATATATCGATTCTGTCGAAAAAAACTTAGAACTTTATTTTCCTCAAGAGTTGAACGGCGCAGCGCGCGCGGACCGACTGTGCATGCTATAGCGTTCCCTAATCGGGCCAACCGGATACTTGAGGCCATCCAACGGGTGAACGAACCGGTAAGGAACTGGATAAAACCGTCTCGGATCGACGGTAAGTTGGTATGCGATCAGCGTCAGTTTTTCGAGCGATTACGTAGTATAACACGTCGAACCATCAGCGGTCTGTGTTCCTTTTTATTATCGCGCTGGACCTGACCAACTCTCTCATAAAGCCGATTTACATACATCTTGATACACGCTCAACACGTATTTCCGACGCACTTGGTTTTCTTGTCTCGCCGTTATTTTTCTACTTCATAATTTCAAGTCTTGAGGAATATACGCGCGCGCGCGTTAGAGAATTTAATAAACGTAATAACGGAAGAACAATTTTCGCTGGAATAACAAGAAGATTAGTTAGCCACATGGCCAGCGAGAAAAATTTGCCAAGTCTCTGTTGTTGAGCAATTTTTGTTTCGCCAACAAAACAATTCAATAGGCTTGGCGTATTTTTCTTGCAAGCCGCGTAATGACGAAACTTTTTCTTTCTTTTTGTGATAATGACGCCAACACCTGTCAGCGCAGTCATGCAACCTTGAAACGATACAAATGTGCTTCTACTTATTTTGCTAATAGGTGAGTATGTTAATTTCTTTGAATACGTAACGCACATATCGTACGTACACATCGGTCTGACACCGCGGCAATTACTCGAAGAGCGTGCGCGCATTCGCCTAAGTGGAATAAATCTCGCATTGAGGTAAAAATATATATACATATATGTATACATTATATATATATATATATTAAT